>NC_080728.1:8637500-8937500 GCF_019097595.1 Hemibagrus wyckioides
CTTTGGATAAATGCAAATGTTTTGGAAAAAGGAGTGGGCAATTTAAATAATTAGTGTATTCCTGTGTGTAATTAATGGTGCTCTAATTTTATCCTGTGTATTTTTCACTCTGAGAGCATTCTGCTGAGCTTGTGTGCAATTGGAGGCTGTGGGAAAAAACTACACAAAACACTCATACGCCTACCTCATGAGTCACCTATTTATTGTGTTTCTTTATCTGGTATCTTTTGATTCAAGAGAGTGGCTGCCACTGACCTGTTTGAGCTGCGCTAGATTCATCTGCTTGTGAATGGCTCCCAGTTGGAAGACATGGATTCAGTATGGATTTAGTCTCATTGGAATCAGAGAAATGTCTGATTGTCGTCTCATACTGGTACCTGTCCAAAGACAAATTATAGCTGAGTCACTTTGCTAATAATGCAGAACTGTAAATGATGCATCCATGCAATACAGTACCATCACTACCAGTTTATTCTATGCCTCAAACACTGTTATTGCTGTAGTTTGGCTATGTAGTGTTTCCTTAGCAGGTTATCTCATGATTCTGTAGTAATGACTTTGGACTGTTTATCTTGCAGTGTTTGCCCTCTGTACACATTTCCCTGTGGTCTAGAGTTTTGACTTGGAAAGTCCAGACTATGACTTGTCTACAGGATTTTAATTTTTTTTTCTTCTGGTTAATAAAATCGGTACATGGAGTCTCTAAACAGTACAAATTGTACTTGTTATCTCACAGACTGAATCAGAGGTACATGAAAGTCCTGTGTTTGTACAGGAAATGGTTCTGGAAGCTTTCTCTCAGCAAATGAAGGAAACTGTTTATGCAGTTGGAGAATCGGTACATGCTTAGAACCTGGCAATTGTACACGGCTTCAGACATCAGCCCCAAAAAAGAAAAGATGAAGAGCGCGTTCTTCAGAGGACTTACTGTTATGATTTGTGTCAGTGAAACAAGAGCTGACTTTGTGGAGAAGTAAGGGTGAATGTACAGGTGGTAGATATGAGATTACTGCACAGGCTTGCTAATTTAACCACTAAGATAGGATGTGGAGCTTTAAATTGAAAGGGGCCACGTAAGATAGTTTGGGCACCATAGAAAAGGATGCACCCTGGCCAGCTGCAGCTAGATTTTTATTAGGCACGTCTCACTGAATGAGGTCCCTTGGACAGACGCAGGACCTCTGTCTATCAGTCTATACTGGTATGTTTATGGTGTATGTGTGCCATTCAATCCCAGGAATACCCCATAATTCTCAGTTTCCTGTGGCTTTCCCAGCCTAACATTGCAACTTCATTTCATGGAGCAAAGGAGCATTAACTGTGTAGAGGACCAATTGACATGGCACCTGTATACTTCTTCCACTGATGGAAAGTCCTGAAATAGATAAGGAAATCCTGATTCATTATCATCAACTTCTCTTAGGCCCTAGAACTGAGCAATTTTTCATTTACCAGTTACTGAAGGGTTTAACAAACTCGAATGGAAAACAAATTTCATCACCTGCAGACAATAGGAATATCTAGGAATGTTTTATGAACTGGTCAACATTCATAATTGCAATTAGAACTTTCATAATTGCAGTCTACAGTTTCTATGAGCCCCAGCCCACATCTCATAACATGACCCTCCATTCAAGCATTTGTGCCCATTGAGTCACCTGATTACTGTTGGAATGCATCAGTCTGCAATTCATACTGTTTCCATTCAAAAATCTTCACTGTCAATGTCACTTTGCCTGTGTTGTGTCTGTGGCTTGTTATCTGACTGATACCTGGATGTTTAGATTAATGTTTTGACCCCAGACTATGTAGACTACTGCCAATTACCCATTTGTCATTAAAGTATTATCTTGCTCATTGGCTTGTCTGTTTTGTTGTCTGCTACATACAGGTTAAACTAAACCAGAAAACCTGCACTTGTTTCTTTTTATTCTCTTCATTACACCCATGAATCACCGGTGATGCTATATCTTGTTTTGATCTCATTTCTACTGTTATTTTATTAAAGTAACAATTAGTAATTTCTTATATTACAACATGCATATCAATATTGGTTAGTCTTGAAAAAATTAGACTTGACAGTTAGTAAGCTGTTGTGTGCTTAATGCTGTCTCTAGTTATTAATGTTGTTGACCTTGAACTATTTATCTCTTCTTAGCACTTGGAATCCTCTGTAATTATTTGCCTAAATGTAGTTATATTGTAACTCACGGTCCCTGGAAAAAGTGAGGCAGGGCAGTGATGAAGGAACCAGCAGCCATGATCAAACATCCCACTCCAATCAGCCTAGGTCTGTGAAGCTTTGCTCCGAAATAACTCACAAATGCAATCACCAACAGGTTGCCTACACAAGTGAAGATAAACCAACCCAGCAGTTTATGAAAAAAGAATATCCATCTGGATCATTTCAGACGTAAGAATTTCATGCAGCATGACTTTACTTTGTAACCTTCATATAAAGCATTTGTAAATTACAGAGACAGTCAGCAAAATGTTATGACACATTAATCCACAGTGTTAGGTGAGGAGCTACTGTATATGTAGGTGAACATCTTTCTTCCTACCAATTTCAAAGCTTCCGTCAATTATTCCAATTTGGGAACTGGGAATTTCAAAGCGTCTCTCGATCTGTGTGACTGAGCTTTTCATGTAACTCCCCTGAAATGCTTTGGCAAAGTAGACAAAGGACAAGGAGGCCAGAAAACTCTAAAACACACAAACATTAGGAAAAACACAAGAAAAACAAAGACAAATTTAACATCGTATTGTGATAAGGCAGTGCAAGAGCAAATATTTTATAATGGATATATAAGATTATACTGTACATACACACTTCCTACTACTTCAAAGATAATTTAAAGTCACCATTTTCATTATGCTAGAGTGTGTGTGTGTGTTTGTGCATCTTTTTCTTTTTTTCTTTTTTTGTCCATTCTACTATTACTGTTATTATTATGCTGGTAGTGGTAAGAAAGTATATTTATTAGTTGCACTTTCATGAACTGTCTGCCTGCATATTATTGTTGTGTTCTTGTCTGTAGTTTATCAGTGTTCGTGGAGGAGGTATGAAGAGAAGCATGCAACAAAGAGAATCCATTGTGAAACTTTACTTATTGAAGCACAATTTTACAACAACTGGGGTTTATGCTCTTGGCCAGCGCTGATGGGTTTTTCTACAACCATCCGCACCAGAGCCTGCGAGCATACTAACACTAAATGTAAACAACATGTGAACTTGTCCCTGTGCAATGATGTAATCACATCTCCTTATGTGTATGCATAAAATAACTGTATAATATATATATTAGAAAGTTAGAAAGGTTACAAATAACCTGTCAACAGGATTCTGTTTTACACAACTTCACTATGTCTACTTATTACATAATTGCATAAAAATTATATACGGTATGTAATGTAAAATGTAAACTGTATTGTATGAGTTTTTCAAGGGAGAGAATCACTGACCTTTAGTTTGGAGCAGCATTGCTGTCTGGGTTGTTTCTTCTCCACACTCATGGTACCCTATATGTGAACAAGTGTGATTATAGTAAAGTTAACCCACAATTCAAGCTACCATTTTTGTGCATTTTGAACCTTTGAACATTATTTAAACCCTCAAAAAAAAAGCTGAAAGGAAGGACTCCTGTTGACCCTTTTTCAGTAGTCTTTCAGAGTGCACCACCCATTTCCTGGAAGAGGAAAGCTGTTTATAGATATCAAAGAATCTGGGGATCATTTGCTTTATCTATTTCCGTTTTAAATACCTTTCTCTGTTTTGTGAGGAAGACAATGAACATTATGTTTGGAACTAGAAGAAAGATCTTTTTAAGGTTTACATTCTGTGAGTTTGACTACCACGAGAGAGTGTATTTACTAAAATTCCTCTGCTTAGAGACATAAGTTTGAGTAATGTGTAAGAGTTGATACATATATAATAACATATATATAATAGGGGACCTAAAGGGGTTAAATAATATGTTTAATTATATTTGAAAATTTCATTTGTTCCATTTAAGAGAAATTTACCAAAAAATGCTAATAAAAAAATCTAACCTCTTTAAATGATCGCATAAAAGATCGAGTGAGAGCAAAAAAGTAAAAACTGAAAGAATGTGCTAAACATGAGAGGAATAGCATTGTTGACTGATTAATAATTAATGAATAATAATTGCAGTCATATTATAATTTCGTATTATTGCTTTTTCATGGAAAGCAGTGTTCTAATCGTAAAAGAGGGTCTTTTGATTCTAGTTCATTGAGTGATTAATGAACTACATTATGAATGTAGTTCATTGGGAATGTTTCCCAATTTCATATTTGTTTACATTAAAACAGGACAAATGCATATGTATACAAAATCATAGAATTATGAATAAATTAATCAGATATATAAAGCAATAAATTCACTTTACATTACAATTTTGCATATAGAATCTTTCACTTTAAACAATGTGCTATCACATTTCTATAACATTCAAAACTATTCAACACTTAAACGTTTAAAAAAATTTAATCTACTATGGTTTAATTAATTATGGGAATAGAGAAAAAGAAAGTGGTCAGTTACCTGCACTTAAGATCAGGTTCTTCAGAATGGAGAGTGAGAGAAACATGTATAAATAGAGTTGTGGCTTTCTAAATGGGACTTTGCACCAATCATGTTCCCCCATGACCCTGCAGTAATGCACCATTCACACACACACACCCTACCCCCAACACACACACACACACACAAACTATCAATGGATGAAGCTTTTTGATTGTGTTCTCAAGGTGAATGGCTCTTCAGAAGAGTCATATAGAAGATAATTGTGTCAGGAGACACAACATTACGCCACTGGCTCTGGGAGGTAATTGCTGTTATCGCAATATCCTTTTGTAACAGCAGATATGATATAGCCAGTTCAAAGTTCTAGTTATATAGGACCCTCTGCCAATCCCTACCTGTGAATCTCCCTATGTTTGAGTGTTTCATGCATATAACAATAAAAAAGATAAATACATATTAGACACAACATTGCATATCTTTATTTACTGATTACATATGCATCCATCATTGAAAGGCATTACATGATCTTTTTCAATCATTCTTTTAAAGTGCTTTAAAAACAGCAAACATTAAAAACAGCAACGTCAAATTTAGCTGTATTGGATTATCATTTAAACCTGAGTTTGTACGTTTTAGTATTTAATCACCTGACCTGGAAAATGTAAAGAAAACAAATGGCAGAAAATTCACAGAAAATATATTTTGGCACTGACAGCAGAAAACACTAGACATTACAAAACATGTATAAAATATAAAACATAATCAAAACTTCCAGCACAATCAGTAATCATCTATAAAGATAACAAATCATGTAAAAAAAAAAAAAAATTAAGACATGTATGAAGTGTAGATATTAAACCTCAGACCTGGTTCTCTGAGCATTACATTGCAGATCTTTTGAGGTTTCAGACTTCACGCTGACACTCACAGCTGGTTATGTGTTTGTAGGTATATTGCGTAGCTGTAGTTCCACTGCACAACAGAGAAATTGGTCTTATCTCGTAGTCTTTCTCTCGGCAGCAGAACTGTTTATGCTCCAACTGTAGATCTTTTCCAGACCTCACCCACCTACAAACAACAGTACATGCAAACATTACACAACTATAAACAATCAACTATCTGTCAAGTGAGACTATGTACATGGATATCTCTGTGGCAACCGAGGAAAACCCATTAGATATCGCTGTGTGGAATTCTGGCTAACAAAGGTAAACAACTACTTTTCGGCAACTACTTTCTGTCTATAAATCTTTAAAGCATAAATACTGTATATTGCAAAATAATCTGAAAATGTTTGATGTACTTTAGAACTAAGGACAGTTTAGAAATGCAAAAAACAGCCAATCTAAAATCCTGCTGGCTAAATGTCATGCTTTGATAAAGTTCTTGACTATCTGATGCCATAGCAGAATGGATATAAGCCTAATCAATTCAGTTTGTAGTCAGATAGCAGCTGTCAAAAGGTCCATGATGATATCAGAATGTATTCTTTTCATGTTTTTACCTTTTTTGACTTTAATATGCTATTCATATTATTCATATTCATTATTCATAGTTTTATATTTCAATATGCAATGTACTATAATTAAATGTAAGGTTCTTCTACTATTATTAAGTGTGTAGACATTTTTTATTCATATCAACAAATGCATTAATTATTTTTGTATCTTTTTAAATACTATAAAGCTTTAAAGTAGTAAAGCCCTCTTTTTGAATGTACTTTTGATAAGAGGTTTAATTGATTAATGAACCAAAGGACATGTGCATTTAAAAAAAGAAAAGAAAATGTTTTTAGATTGTTTGTAATCTCATATTTGCTTGCTTTCAATCAGGACAAAGGTATATTCTTATCAAACCATCCACCCATCCATTTTACCTTTACCTTTCACAGGGTCACAGTCTGTCTCAGACTGCTGAGGGACACCCTGAACGGGTACCATTGTACACACTCACACAGACAATTTAGAAATGCCAATCAGCCTACCACACATGTTTTTCGACTGTGAGAGGAAACTGGAGTAGAAGAAACTCCCAAATGCCCCTTTGCATAAAATCCATACAGGGAATTAATAATTTATTTCAGCAAATGTATCATGGATTTTAACAAAAACAATATGGCTGGCTCATAGAGGTATACCAAATTGAAATACCAAATATTTCATATATATTATAAATTACAATTATATTACATATTACAAATGCACTTCTAAAGTCTTATTGTTTAGGAATAAGCTCTCTTTGCTCTTTAGGTTAATCATGGCCAAAAAAAGTTAAATAGAGAGTCTTACAGGGAGTCTGATGCACAGTTGCCTTCACAGGTGGGCAGCATCACCTCCTGTGTGCAGTTCTCAAAAGTCATTCTGGACAAGCTGACTCCACATGTTGTGTTGCCTAGAAGGTTTATACAAGTAGCATGACAATAACAAAATGAAACAGTGAATGTGTATGCATTTGTCAGCAAATAATAAGAATCATTATGATTTTGGTCATAAAAGAGATAACTGAATGAAAGTAATGGTTAAATGTCCATCTATATGTTGCTCCCACATGCCATATCTATTAACACCCACAAATCTTAAACCAAAACATTTTTTGCAAGCACTTTTTTATAAAATTAATTATTAATACTAAATAATTTAATAATAATACTTAATAAGTATTAATTAAACAAAATAATTAAATAAAATTAATAATACAGTAACCCCTCCACCCTTTGTAATTCTTTAGAATCCTCTCAATATATTGCACAGTGTTTGTTCAAAAGTGAAAAAAATAAGATGAAGAAATTTCACATACATGAATAGCAGCAATGATGTTCATCCCAAACACGAAGTTCCTAGATATAGGCAAGTCAGATGAAGTCAGACAGAATTTAAAATCCATATCACTGATGCAGCATGTTAAGATAAAAATGTGTTATAGTTGGGCAGGCTCACCTCAGGACAAATCTGTTGTGGACACACAGTCCGCTCTATTTCAGTGCCTTCACTTGTACAGTGATATGTTAGACAGGGGCTCTTGGGGTCCCTCCACATTTCACCCACCTGAAGTGTCCATGGGAAAGACATCAGGATGGTACACTCTAGTTCACCATTTGTTTAGCGTTATACAGAATGCCTCTCTAGTCTGATTCACAATTGCAACTATTAGGTGTATTTTAATACTGCCTTGAATAATAAGTAGAATAAGTAGTAGTATTAGAGTTACTTTCTGGTGCATTTTAACTGGTACGTCCCCCCACTTTCTTTCATACATGCACAATAATATAAAGAGCTCTGTTTACTCCTATTTTCTTTATAAAGACAAGCCCCCTACCCTCACCCCCCTAGATATTTCATATTATTTATTTATTATATTTTGCACTGTACTTATGGTTGTCACTGCAACTTTCTGTTTTTACCACTAGTGTGGCAATCTATCTATCTATCTATCTATCTATCTATCTATCTATCTATCTATCTATCTATCTATCTATCTATCTATCTATCTATCTATCTATCTATCTATCTATCTATCTATCTATCAGAAAAGTTTAAAGCTCTGCTATATGAACCTAACCTAAACCTAACGAGGATAACGTTCCAAATGTGATCATTACTAGAAAATATTGAGCACTTCTACAGTTGAAGGTTATTATACTACAGTTGTTATTAAAGAAAATACTGACGATCCTTCTGCATTACATAAATACAGGTGTTGAAGTGAGATTTAGAAGTTAAGGGAGCACTACTTCTTTCTTGTGTGTCAACACCATGGGAAAAAAATAACTAATTCATCGACTTTCAGTAAACACTTAGTTCTAGTAGGTAAAAATATTCCCAATGGGATAATACTTTCTCCACTTTCTATACACACATAGACCAAAAAGGCTGAACTTACCTTATATATTGTTCCACTGTATTTGCAGGTCTTCTCAACTGTGAAAGAAACGGATCTTAATCTTAATCTTAATCACAATCTGCCATTGCTTTATGAGCGACAAATAAAGGTTTAATAAGTGACTAATGAGTTCCATCAACTAGTCAATAGCATTGTCGAGTATTTTAAAGTTTGCAGTAGTGTTTTACCCATTATGGTGCATAATGTACACTGGAATCAGTTACAATAGAACGCATTGCTTTAGCTAGTATGTTTTGTCCACTTGATTAACAGATCCTCTATTTAAATAGTTACAATATTAAGTATTATCTTAAAATACCTAAACTATACATCTTACTCATCCTAGGAATTTGATATATAATCAATGTTTATAGATGTAGAGCTCCAAAATAATCCTTCTAGCACAGGTAGGTGATCATACTATTAGTTTCATTCGTTAATATGTAAAATAACTTGTTTTGAAATTAACTGAACTTAAGGCTTTTCAGTAGTTAAAGCACATGTACTGAAAGGCTGAAGTGCAGTTGATAAAGTGTTAAATTACCGCATATCTGGTTGTTGCAGCAGTCAGAGGTGAGAGCAAAGCCAGGACTGCATATGGGAGTTGGAAGTGGAGGTTTTGGCCAGCATTCTTCTGTCCGAGTCTGATTATCACATGTACACATGTGGCAATTTGATTCCCATATTGCCCCAACCTTAGACAGAGATTTGGAGTGTAATTAGAGACTTGGTGGGAAATAAACTTATTTTTCCTGACAATCTGATCAGTTTGCATTTAATGGAAAGGCTCCACTATAATCTTTCTATATCTGTTTTGAGACATTTTTGCATTTGCTGCTTTCATTAAGAAGGTGTGTGAAAAAGGTCAAGATTTTATTTGTGGTTTGGGTTAATAAGTACATTCTAATAATGCTTCTGGAATTTTCTCATGCTCACTCACTGATTTGTGAGTTAGGGTTAGGGTGAGAGTTAGTAGTAAACCTTTGTTAACATTGCATCATAAGTAATAGGTAATATCTCACCGGCATGGGTTCTCCCAGTGGGCCTTTACAATCTAATAAAAAAAGCAAACCAAGCATTTACACACATTTATTTCACACAGAAAATGCCAGTTTGAGAACAATTACTCAGAGATGACAACCGATATGAGCTAGGTAAGCACAAACAACATTTTGTTACTACAAAAGCCTTTCAGTGACAAAGAAAAATGGCCATTTTAACTCAAGGGTATTTATAGTTACATAGAAATTGATAGTTCACCTCATGTGGCTGAATTGTAAAGATTGAAGCTTCAATTATGAAATATGAAATATGCTGACAGACAAGAAATAGCAACCACTCACTGGTGCATTCAGATACACAGATCTTCTTGTGTGTCTCAGCAAGTAGCTGGTTTTCAGGGCAAAAACAACCAGATATCACTGCATCCAAAACTCTTCCCGGAACACGCTCACTACGTGAAAAACATATAACACAAACTCAAAACAAACTATCTACAGCACATTTAAGCATCGTTAAACAAATTAGATCAGCAGTTTGTAAAAAAAAAAAAAAAACTGCCCTCACCTGCCATGGCAGAAATCATTTGGGGTGCTCCGGCACTCATCTAAAATCATTCCTTCAGGGCAAGCAATGTCTGAGAAAGGAAAAATTCTTTTAAAACATTTAAAACAATAGACAACATGAAGAATTCTGGCATAGCAGACTAAAAGTGATTGTATTTGTTATTAAAGCCTAAAATGCATGCATGTTATTTTATATACACATTTATTTCTGGCACTTATATTCAATACAATTTTAATTATAGTTTTTATCTTTATTAACCTAGATCATGCAATAAAATGCATTGGCACTTAGAAAAATAGCACGAGGGAGGGAGGGTAAGATCAGAGTTCACTGGACCTAAGGTATGAATTTAATGGTTAAGTGACTATCTATAAAAGACAGACATATTCTGAATCAGCTCTACATCAACCATCCAATATGACATCTGCAACCTTGACATATGTCCTACTCAAGCAAGTAAAACAGCTACTTTACCACAAATTCCACTGGTGAGATTTCTCCAGGCCACACAAATACCCATCTTCTTGCAGTGACCAGCTAGACGCTCTAGTGGGGAGCACACACTGGCGTTGTTTCGGGCCACACAGTAATCAAACTTGCAGTTACTCACTAGCCTCTCCACATCAATGTCCCCAATGCATGCATTGAACACTCTGAGATTCAAACAGCATACTTTATATTAATAAAATGTATCCTATGGGATTTCAATTCAATTCAATTCAGTTTATTTTGTATAGCGCCTTTTACAATGAACATTGTCTCAAAGCAGCTTTACAAAAGAAGAAAACAGGGAACACAAAAGAAGAAAACAAATAATAATAAAAAATAAAAAATAACTAATTAACTAGAAATAAGAATAAATTATTAAATTCTATAATTAGACTATTTTATCCCTAATGAGCAAGGATTTAACTGTTATTATCTTAATGTGGTCATTTGACAATTCCCACTCTGTATTAAACAACAGTTTCCAAACAGGGAGGGTGAAATCTAGCTTATTGTTCTTCTGAAATACATGAAGCTAGCTGGACACAGCTGAACACACAGAAGAAAATGCTGGTATGATGTTTTTCATGAAGCTAATTATAAGTGTAATTGCATTCTTAAAAATATATGCTGAGTTCCATATTATATTTAGTGATATTTCAGTGTAGCTAGTAAACCTGCTCTGGGAAATCTGTGATATGGTAAGATCCCAAATAAAGAGCTTAAAAGTTCTTTGCTAGTTTGATAGATCATTTTTAATGTACAATTCTGAAGAATAAGCTGAAGCTTACTGATGCCTGAGGAGGTCACAGAGAGGAGCTGTGCAGAATGGTGTTAATATGCTAGGAGAAATAGTTGTTGTTAGGAGTTTCATAGAGGAACAGGGGACATGCTGGCGGGCTTGTTGACAATATGGTTTCAGTGGATCATTCTCTATCCATTCATATGCAGTCTTATCACAGCAGTTGTTACTCTCTACTGAACCATTCCTGCGTATACATGAGGCCCCTCCACAAACACCTGTAAATGAGAATTAGAGGAACTTTGAATGATACAATATATCTGTCATACATTTAAATCAACATTTCAAATGTAACTGATTGACTTATTAATTATATTTCTTTGAATGCTTACTATGATATATACTATATACAGCTATACAGTACATTAACTCTTTGTTTGCAATAATACAACTATATAATTGGTAATTATTAAAAACAGTTTGGACTGATACAATATGAGGCATTCACTTTTTAACATATTTGGCTATTGCAGCTAATGCTATAGCTTACATTGCTTGAAAAAAAGAAAGGTATTTGACAAATACAGTGCAAGCCAAACTGTTGGTCACTTACCACACTGCCCCTGTGTGTTATTAAAGAAGTACTCCATTGCCAGGTTGATCTGCAGTGTGTTCCATACACTGAGAAAGATATATGAGCGGATGTCTTCAATGTAAATGTAGATTTCTGCATCCGTGCTCTCAAACCTAAATCCATATGCTTGATACGGGGGCTTTATTGTTACTTCATTCAGAGTAGTCTTGAAAATGTAACAGAGAAAATGCAAACTCATGGCACAAATATTGCAGAAACGCAAAGTACTATGTTTTAACATGTATAAACTTTAAACCTGAAAGCACCAAAAGAATAGAGACCAGATCATTACTACCACTACATAAGAGTCACCACAAAACTGAACAGCTTAAGGGCATTTATAGTGACCTACTTGTATTAATGGCATTTCATCAGGAACTTCAAGCACTTGAAGTATGGCTGTGTTGTTTTGGTAATGCACAATGATGCCCTTGGCACAGGAAGCAGAAGTCTCACAGTAATAATTATCAACGCTGATGCTGAGATGGTATTGAGGAGTCCTTTCCTCCACCAGAACATATGTACAGTTTTCCAAGAACACAAAGTCTTGTCCAGCAAAGGTAGTGTAGTGTGGGTCTCCAAATACATCACATTGACCTGAAGAAAATGTTGAAGAAATGTTAGCACATTACCTTATCACAAAAGTGGGATCTCAAGACACAGGTAGCTAGTATATGTGGTGTAAATAAAAAATATAAGGAAATGTACAATGGTTATGAGTATATATTGAGTTGAAGAATTTAAATGTAATTTTTTCCAATTGAAAAGAATCTGGATATAAAACATTTATTTTTAAATCTATTTGAAGAATTTCAGGATGTAATATCAGATAATATCAAAGAGCCATTGCACTCACAGTCACACTGCCAAGTGTCACAACAGCCTTGCTTATCTTTCACCAGCTGTGGTATTCCTCTGGGGCACACAGGTATGACCGGAGTTGGACATGTCAAAGGTCTCAACTCAATAACATTGTTTTTGCAAATTTTAGTGAAGCAGTCCTCCGTCCATTCATAACCCTCTGGCCAGGTTTGGTTTCTAATCAGATCCTTGCAAGCAGTGTTATGTGGAATTGTGTTTTCTGTTGTAAATGCTGTAACTGGGGTTGCAGTTCCTTCAGTTGTGATTTCTGGGGTTGATGTTGTGGTTGTGGTTATGGGTGACTCTGTTGTAGTTGCAGTTATTGGGGTAGTAGGTTCAGATACAGTTGTGATTTTTGATGTTGAAGTGGTTATGGGTGACTCTGTTGTAGTTGCAGTTATTGGGGTAGTAGGTTCAGATACAGTTGTGATTTTTGATGTTGAAGTGGTTATGGGTGACTCTGTTGTAGTTGCAGTTATTGGGGTAGTAGGTTCAGATACAGTTGTGATTTTTGATGTTGAAGTGGTTATGGGTGACTCTGTTGTAGTTGCAGTTATTGGGGTAGTAGGTTCAGATACAGTTGTGATTTTTGATGTTGAAGTGGTTATGGGTGACTCTGTTGTAGTTGCAGTTATTGGGGTAGTAGGTTCAGATACAGTTGTGATTTTTGATGTTGAAGTGGTTATGGGTGACTCTGTTGTAGTTAAAGAAGGTTCTGATGTGGTTACAGATGTCTCTGTTGTAATTAATGATGTAGCAGTTATTACTGTTATTGCTGGGGTTGTTGTAGTTACAGGTGTCTCTGTTGTAATTGTTGTTATTGGGGTTGTAGTGATAGTTTTATGTTCTTCAGTTGTGATTTCTGGGGTTGATGTTATGGTGGTTACTGTTGTCTCTGTTACAGCTGAAGTTGTAGTAAGTGGAGTTCTAAAAGTAGTTATAGTTAATGGAGCTGTTGTTTTAGGTTCGTTAGTTGTGATTTCTGTAGTCGATGTTGTTATTGGTGTCTCTGTTGTAGTTGTAGTAAGCAGAGTTGTAGATGGAGATTCCTCAGATATGATGCTTGTGGTTCTGGTGGTTACAGTTGTCCCTGTCATTGTTGTTATGGGTGTCTCTGTTGTAATTGTTGTTATTGGGGTTGTAGCGGTAGTTTTCTCTTCTTCAGTTGTGATTTCTGGGATTGATGTTGTGGTGGTTACTGTTGTCTCTGTTACAGCTGAAGTTGTAGTAAGTGGAGTTGTAAAAGTAGATTCTTCTGGTGTAATATCAGAACTTGTTGTTTTAGGTTCGTTAGTTGTGATTTCTGTAGTTGATGTTGTTACTGGTGTCTCTGTTGTAGTTGTAGTAAGTAGAGTTGTAGATGGAGATTCCTCAGTTATGATGCTTGTGCTTGTGGTTCTGGTGGTAACAGTTGTCCCTGTCATTGTAGTTATGGGTGTCTCTGTTGTAATTGTTGTTATTGGGGTTGTAGTAGTAGTTTTATGTTCTTCAGTTGTGATTTCTGGGGATGATGTTGTGGTGGTTACTGTTGTCTCTGTTACAGCTGAAGTTGTAGTAAGTGGAGTTCTAAAAGTAGTTATAGTTAATGGAGCTGTTGTTTTAGGTTCGTTAGTTGTGATTTCTGTAGTTGATGTTGTTATTGGTGTCTCTGTTGTAGTTGTAGTAAGTAAAGTTGTAGATGGAGATTCCTCAGATATGATGCTTGTGGTTCTGGTGGGAACAGTTGTCCCTGTCATTGTAGTTACAGGTGTCTCTGTTGTAATTGTTGTTATTGGGGTTGTAGTGGTAGTTTTATGTTCTTCAGTTGTGATTTCTGGGGTTGATGTTGTGGTGGTTACTGTTGTCTCTGTTACAGCTGAAGTTGTAGTAACTGGAGTTGTAAAAGTAGATTCTTCTGGTGTAATATCAGAACTTGTCGTTTTAAGTTCGTTAGTTGTGATTTCTGTAGTTGATGTTATTGGTGTCTCTGTTGTAGTTGTAGTAAGCAGAGTTGTAGATGGAGATTCCTCAGATATGATGCTTGTGGTTCTGGTGGGAATAGTTGTCCCTGTCGTTGTAGTTATGGGTGTCTCTGTTGTAATTGTTGTTATTGGGGTTGTAGTGGTAGTTTTATGTTCTTCAGTTGTGATTTCTGGGGTTGATGTTGTAGTGGTTACTGTTGTCTCTGTTACAGCTGAAGTTGTAGTAAGTGGAGTTCTAAAAGTAGTTATAGTTAATGGAGCTGTTGTTTTAGGTTCGTTAGTTGTGATTTCTGTAGTCGATGTTGTTATTGGTGTCTCTGTTGTAGTTGTAGTAAGTAAAGTTGTAGATGGAGATTCCTCAGATATGATGCTTGTGGTTCTGGTGGTTACAGTTGTCCCTGTCGTTGTAGTTATGGGTGTCTCTGTTGTAATTGTTGTTATTGGGGTTGTAGTGGTAGTTTTCTCTTCTTCAGTTGTTATTTCTGGGGTTGATGTTGTGGTGGTTACTGTTGTCTCTGTTACAGTTGAAGTTGTAGTAAGTGGAGTAGATTCTTCTGGTGTGGTATCAGAAGTTGTTTCAGGTGCCACTGTTGTGGTTACAGGTATTTCTGTTGGTGTAGTTTTATGCTCTTCAGTTGTGATTTCTGTAGTTGATGTGGTTGATGGTGCTTCTGTTGTAGCTGAAGTTCTAATAAGTGAAGTTGTAGATACAGATTCTTCAGGTGTAACTTCTGGGGTTGTTGTTGTGGTCATTACACGTGTCTTTGTTGACATTGGAGTTGATGGAGTTGTAGTTTCAGATACAGATGTGATTTTTTGTGTTGATGTGGTTATAGGTCTCTCTGTTGTTATAGTTGTTGTTATATCATTTTCAGTTGTGATTTCTGGGGTTGATGTTGTTGTGATTATAGTTGTCTCTGTTGTAATTGTTGTTATTGGGGTTGTAGTTGTAGATTCTTTGGTTGTTTTAGTAATGGTGATTTCTGGTATAATAGTGTAGTTAGACTCTTGACCTTTAGTGATGGAGGTGGATGTTGTCCCAGTTATTATTTTGAAAGTTATAATAGGTGTGTTTGTTGTAGTAGTAGTTTTAGGTACAGTTGTATTTGGTACTGATGTGGCTTTTGATGTCACTGTTGTTGTAGGTGATGTTATACACAGTTCTGTGGGCATTAAAACATCATTACATAGATTTTTTAATGGGTACACTAGAAACAACACTGACATCTTGTAAATATATCCAAGGTGGCAAAAAACTTACGGCAAATCAGTTGTCCCCCAATGCACTCACTATGGCAAAAGAACACAAATCATAAGGTATTAGGGTCTGCAGGACAAAAAAATATCATAATGCATATATGATCGAAACTAACCAGCATTCAGTGGGTGTAGTCACTTTAGCACCAGGTTCTACCACAGTGTTGTTGAAGTAACAAGTGCACTTGTCCAAACTGGTACAGATTCTTCTGTTCTCATCATAATATGGCATGTCAGTGGGGCACTGTGGGTAACAACCTTAGCAACACATAAACAAATCTTAATTTATAAATTTTTATCACCATAAAAAATCTATTGTAAATGTCTTTTAAACCTACCAACAAAAAAAAGAAATCCAGTTAATAAAGATATCCATTACTGTCCACAAAGCACAACTAGGGCATGAATTTACAACAAATTGAAAAGATACAAAACGAAAAATTAAAACCTTCAAGCTTTCCAGAAAATTTGTTGTTTTTCCCACAAGTCTTGATCTGTTGAGGACATGCTTCATAATGCCAGCTGTACTGACCCTCTTCATTGTAATAGTCACAATAGATGGCTGTGGAAGAAAAAGCACACACAATGGATTTTGATCTCATCAGTAAGCAAACACTGAAGGAGTACATTTCCACCCACCAGGAAGTAATTTTGTGATTAGTTTCTGGGACTTTTGGGAACATAGATTGACAAAGTATCCTGTTTCACAATGAAAAATGCCATTTTAACAACTCAGGATATTTGTTTTCTGTCTAAGCAAATCCTATTTTTACACAATTTATTAAAAAAAAACAACATTTAGAGCTTAGATGGTTAAATATTAAATACATCTGAGACATGTATCATGAATTTACATTTAATAATTATGTTCTTCTCCTAAATAACTGTTCAGAGACATTTCTTTTTGATCTTTATTATTTATATTGAATGCTGTTAATGTTGCAAGACACGTACGGCACAGGTCAGGAGTCCTCCATTTGATACAAACATTTTGGTTTGTACAGGCATCAGCATATGCTGCCACAGCTGTGCAGAATCCCAGGAACTTGCCCTCAAAATCACAAGAGCATGACTCCAGAACACAGGCCTGATAATAAGGTGCTGGATCAACCTGCAAGTTATTGAAAAGAAAGACACAATGTCATGAGAAACTATTGTTTCCTTCTCATAATTAAGCTATATCCTTAAGAGTATAGAAACTTACTTTTCATCGAAATGTGATCATATAACAGAAGTATTCATGTTTGTATTCAAGTATGTATAATAAAATAGTGGTAAAAAACCTTTAGATGGCAGGCTTTAAATGTGTCACTGCGTAGAATCATGCATCGTCTCTCTGCCCAAGCTGCACAGTATGAGTGACGTTCACAGGGAAACAGTTCCTGGGTCACATCCGAACAGGGAGGCACAGCTGTCTTCCAGCTGTTCCCAAACTCCAGTGTGCTGAACACTACAGTGGAGCTGCTCGTCATCAGGTCATTTATTAACTTCCCATCAAAATCACCACACAGTCCACGCACTTTACCCTGCCAGTCCAGACACAAAGGAAGCATGAGCATGAAACTGAGAAATCTGGACACAAGGAATTTGGATTCAAAACTATGAGACAAACATCAACAGAGACACCTATACAAGCAGGATCATACTCCAAACAATACCAAGTACTGAGTACATCAAACCATTTGTAGCAATTTAGGTTTGTTTGTTTGCTAGTTCAAAAAAAGTTATATCTTAGATCGAAAAAAACATTATTAGTATATTAGTATGATACAAAGACAGAGCTTCTTACACTCCAAGAGGCCTGAAGCTCAATTTTGACTTTAGTTTGCTTGTCCCAAATCACACTGAGGCCCAGTTCAGGTACAGAGATGATGATGTACAAGCCTACAGTGTGGACAGAGTACAGTGACTGAGCTCTGAAGCGCCACCCATTCAGGAGCTTCTGAGTTACATTCATATCACTCAGGATCAGAGTCACTTCATCCTGTTTGAGGAACAAACAACAATTTTTATTGAGTTACATCAAATTTAAGAAATATATAACAGATATATAATTGGGTAGAAAAAAAATTACTAGTAAACAATGTATAATTTTTAAAGGTCACAATTTCTCTTCCCAAACAGCTCACTAGCTGTATTTTATTTTTAAAATTTCATTATCTGAATTTACTTACATATTTCCCCTATATACTAAGCATTTGGTTGACAAATTATAAGAAGTCTTGCAGTCTTTTCATGGTCTACTGTGTTCCCAATTTTTAAAATGTTCAATCTAGGGCATAGTATATGTACACTATATTGTGAAAAGCATGTAGACACCTGACCAATCAAACCCATATGTGCTTGTTGTACATCCAATTACACATCCCATTTTGCTGTTATAATAAATCCACTCCTCTCAGAAGGCTTTCCATTATATTCTAGCGTGAGGCTGTGGGGATTTTTGCTAATGGTGGTCATTTTATGAACAAGACCCACGTCATGACATATTAAAACAATAAACAATTATCATATTTAAACAATAACACAGATTTCAGCACTTTAGCTTGTAAATAATCATAAACCATTTCAAATATCTAGAGACTGAAAGAAATTCAGATACCTTGAGTTTCACAGAGATGGAGCGAGAGCAGGTCAGAGCTTCATCGCAACATGGCACACTTTCCGCATTGATGGAAAAGAGCCCATAGATGTCCTGACACACAAATATGTTAACTATGTTACTACTTATCAGGTAACCAATAATATTTCATAAAATTTTCATTGGCCATTTCACTTATATAAATATATATGAATATATAGTATACACAACTCACCTCAACCAGAGTGTACTGACAGTGACCATCAAATCGATACCATTTGGAATCAAAGGTCTTATATTGTCCATTGCCAAACACTTCACACACTCCAGGGCATGGGTCTCCTTTACAGTCCCAATGGCCTCCTCTGCAAGTGCTGAGAGAAGAATCACAGACACTGTAAATTCCTGAGCAGAAAGAATGAATTTAATGAAGTATGTTCAAGTTATAGGACATATTCACCATGTTTTACAGTTCGACTCAACGGTCTGCATAGTTGCATAAACCATCCCACTAAATTCACATGTACAATTCTCCTGAGTCACACAGTTGCCTCTATGGTCTGCATACTGGCCTGGTGGACAGTAACAGCCACTGATACAGCTCTCATCAGAACTCTGTAAAGACAAATCAGTTCCGTAAGGAATAGTTTTAATCAGAATATTAATTTATAGAACATTAACCTTTGTAATTCTCTTTGTTAAGGCACATATCAATATGTACCTTGTAAGTAAAAAATAAATCAAATAAAAATGTGTAAATAATCAATTCACACTGTTTAAGTAATTATTTTTAATTAAATAAATGATAAAAAATTAATATTCATATTTACATAGTATATATAGCTAATGGAAAATTTGTATATATTAAGATTTTATTTAAATAGGCCTCCTAACTAGAGCCTTTTACAGCAGAAATGTGTGCAATTAATTATATCTCATCATAATTAATGCTTACTGCTATAGAAATACTCACAGATGGCTTGCTCAGACTTTCACATGTCCTTTGCACAGTGTTTACTGGTGCTTGTGCACAATGGACACATATCTGTCCATGTGGGCAGTCTAAAGGACAAAGTAAGACCAATATTAAAAACTTTGAATTTATATGACACATTGGGAACAAGGAAAAATACTATAATTATAACATACCTTATGTTATGTTATGTTTTTATCTTATGTTATATATATATATATATATATATATATATATATATATATATATGCAATATATATTAAATATGTTAAAAAAGAAAGAATATATATCTTGAAAAAATTGTTACATAATACAATTCCAAAGCTTCAATTTGTTAAATGAAGAAGCTTCAAATGCAGAAAAAAATATTTAAACAAAAATATTGTCCATGAATAAATAAATATTTATCAGTATTGCATTATAAACAGACTTTGATTAATTAAAAAAATGAAAAACTTTACCACAAAAGTCTGAACAATGGAGATTTCCATTTTCACACATGCTGCAAGACAAATTTCAGGCATCATTTAAACTCATCATATTTATATCTATAGCATTATAAATTACATTTTCTGGTTATACTTGGTTTTGTGTATACTGTATGTTATTACTGTATAGTGCACAAATATTTTTAAATGAGGCTTTGAGAAAGTGTATTTGACTGCACTGGGATTTTTATTGTTGGAATAATAACTAACTACAGTTAAGCTTCCTGTTGGAAAAATGCTCTATTTCCTTGAGAGCTCCTTTACAGGCACCAGCAGTGTTTGAACAGCAGGGAATAACCACAGCATACCATTGGTGTCCATCAATAACCACAGGCCCTGGATGCGTTGTTCCACCTGGGTAGTTGCAGTGGCAGAGGGCACGAGGGCTGCACCGGAGTGGTGTGTTGAGGTGGGTGCCATGTAGGCATCCGCAGCCCTCAACTGGGTCATCTGACATGTTACAGGTCGGGTCAGGAGCAGACAATGAGCGGCATGTATGATTACAAGCCTGCATGGTGTAATCAAACCTCAGATTGCTTTCACATGAAGGAGCTGGAACACAGAGAAAAGGCAACATACACCTCACCAATGGGTTCCACATTATTGCGCTTGTTCTCCTATCTTTGAGTCAAAAAGATCCTCTAAGATTATATAATGACCATGAAGCTCATTTTAAATCCTAATACAGGCACTATCCTCAGGTAACTTTGATGCTGCAAAGTGAAGGAAGTGTAATAGATTACGTTACTTTGCAAATCTTAAAAAATGTTTAAAAAAAACATTTGTGAAACAGTGTCTTTATTAGAGTGCTGGCCAACAACAGCAGGCAGAGCAGTAGCAGCCCTGAATCAGGTGCACGAAAAGTCAATTGCATATGTGGAGCAGTGAAGCATGCATGCAGAAAGGCTTCCTCATGGGAGTACAATTTGGCAAACAGTTTGGCAAGCATTTCCCCTCACTTACCAGAGTTTACATGTTGTGCACGAGCAAAGTTGATTTCAATCTCTGGAGCAGGGAGAAGATAGGTGTCTCCACCACTATTACAGGTCACTCGCAACAAACTCAATCTCTTCTGGCAATACAGGTCCTCTTTAACTTGGTATTAACAACTGTTTTAGGAGATTTGGTTACTGGAATTTCTTAGTTCATGATATTTTCTCTAGTGATTCTTATTCTTAATCTTTTTCAACTTTAGGATTGAATGCAGAACACTAGCTAAGGTGGAAAAACACTTAGCATAAATCCATTATTTAATTTTCTTTATTTAAAAAAAGTCTTGGCTTGCCATCTGCTATTTGTCACTTTACATCATGTGACCTGACCCTAAATATGTGCTCCAAATAACAACATGGAGTTTGTGAATTTTGCTGTTCCCAATATGTGATAATTATGTGTGAATTCAGGGTAAGAGCTGGATAAACAGATCCATGCTGTATATTATCTGCTAGAATTTTGCATGAATTCTAGGTAGATTGTGTTTAGTTTCATTCTTAATTATGTATTTAAACTTATTTTTTAATTTAAACTCTAGTTTATTATATGTAAAATCTTCCATTATTCTTTCATTATTTTAGACATTAAATGCAATCTATGACTTGATAAATGGCAAAACGGCAATGGTTTATGTTCTGTTTGTATCAGTTGCTTTAATTCAGCAGGTTGTCTTGTAGTTTGTGTTTTAAAATGTTGATCTGTGTGCCGCTTCAATTCGGACTCACTGCAGCCTGTTTCTGCTCTCCAGTCACCAATGATGATGCCCTGACTGGCGCAGGCTTTAGCGTAGTTTCCCAGGCCAACACACACACGCTCCTGTAAGCCAGAGGTAGCTTGGCAGGTTCTCCGAACGCAGGCCTGGAGATTTAAATGATATGTTTAGAATTGCTACAATTGTTTCATTAAAGCATCAAGTTAACTATGAATAATATCTTACATCAAAATAAGAGTTAACGGGCACGTATTCATGGCACTGGGCAAACACACCACTTGTGTTTGTCAGCTGGCTGCACTTATCTTCAGCAAATATCTCTACAGAGAAATAAGATGTCAAAACACAATGCTATCAGTGGAAAAAAAATGATAGGTAATGCAAACACAAAGAAAATCAATAATATTAAAACATACATGGTTTATTCTTAACATATTGTATATGGTAAAATAGCAGCTGTACCATTGTCAGTGTTGACGCATACATAGGGGTGATTTGCCGTGCAGTCCCCAAGTGTCCATGATAGAGCAAACGGCTGAGCTGAGTTTTCCACAATACCACTGCTCGTAGTGAAGTCATCTTCTGTGTTGTTGTTGTTTGATCCACAAAGACCTGTAATTATGAAATGTGCATATAACCACACATAAATTCCACAATGGCTGTGATTGATATGTTTAGGCTGCGCAGTAAACAGAGAATGTATTTGCTATGGATACCTGTGGCTGTTACATTTTTTGGCAAATACAAGTACATTTGAACTTCTGGAGAAACCTGGACTTGCATCTTCATTCCAAAAGATGTCTTGACCATAACAAACATGGAAGACTGCCAGTAGACTGTGACATATTCTGAAATTGAATATAGTACATTGAATAGTATGTTAGACTTCATATAGCTTTTTGCAGCCTCTATAATAAATAATATGGATTCAAAAGAAAATTAGATTAGTCTCAGCCTATTTGTGTCACAGGGTTCAGACTTTATTAACTTCATCATGATGGCTTGGTTTGAATTGAACTACATCAACTACATACTTTTTTACTTTTTTAAAGTCATTTGCATTAAAGATTAACTGCTACTGGTTATTTATTTATTTTCCCTTATTAAAGATTTCTTTTTCTTAAGATCCACTACACTAAAGCTGATCTAAATCAAAATTCTTTTGATTCTTATTGCCCTGTAAAGAACCTACCAGTTTGTGACAGGTCTGTGGCTATGATTTGATTTTCCCTTAGTTTCACACTCTTTAAGGAGAAGATGTATCGTTCCTAAATATAGAGAAAACCATAGTCAGCACTATATGAATTTACTATTTTTTACTGCCATGTTTATATAGTGGATAAATCACCTGATACACATCAAGGTATATTTCTTCTATAGTCATAGCAGAAAACCTGATGGTGATAGTCCAGTTCAGTCCCTGTGGAATGACACGATAAATTAATAACTTGCATGACAAAACAACAGAAAAAGAAAGTATTATTTTGATATCTTATATTTACTAACCCTTGCAGCCACATAGGTACATGTCCCAGGCAGAGAATATTGTTTGCCATCAAAGGTAGTGACAAACCATCCTTCAATGATGCATGGAGTTAAACAGGTATTAGCTGAACAGATCCATTTTCCTTTGATGCATTCACTAAGACAAAAACAGAGGTAAATGTGTATTAATACAGGATAATGCACTATAAGCACTACATACTACAGCAGACTCATCTCACCAAGTTTGGCACTTTGTGCTGCGCTGCTCTCCTGGGGCATAGATTCTCCCTCTGTGCACACAAGGACAGTCCTCCACCTTAACACAGTGGTAGCCTTCAACTCGATCGTTCAGGACCAACCCTGAGAGAGAGAAAGTGGAAAGTGGAGATTAAGTGAAAGAGAAAAATAAATGGCAAGGTTGGCCATCACTTAATGATAGGCTATGTACATATAATAAGAATACACTTGGAACAAGGCTAGGCTTGTGCCATATGATGATATAATCATCTCTACATAATCTTACACTACCCTACTGTTCAGTGACATTTACTCCCATTATATTCTATTACCAGACCTGCCAATCTTTTTGACATTATTCAGCATCTGCCAGCATTTTGACATTAGATTAGGTCGCTACTAGTAGTATGCTGCTCCTCAAATGCAGTCTTTACCCAAGAGAAGAGTCAAAAGACATATTAATTCTGAAATGACTGTTGCATGCTGTTCTGAGCAGCCACAAAACAAAACAAAATAATTAAATAATAATATTAAATATAATTATTGAAATACTTCATCTTAATTGGTCCTGATTATATCATCGTTTACATTTTTTGTGCGAAAGGCCTAAACAAAATATTAAGTATGAATCTGCAAGCAAGGTTCATATTGCAAAACCTGCCACCTCACATAATGACCTTATAATAGAAATATGACAATATGGCAAATTTTGTTGGTTTGTGCTATCATAAGAGCGCAGGTAGAAATACCTACCATTTGGAGGAAGACAAGTGGCAGTACGAAATTCTGTCTGAAGCTGGGGGTTGGAGCAGGTGGGAGGAAAGGCAGCACCTTGATCCTTATACTGCAGATCTCCAGGACAGTGATGTTCCTCTGCAGAGAATTTCCCATTTATTATTTGTTCTACACTTAAAGTGAGAATAAAGTATTTCTCTAAATGAT
Source organism: Hemibagrus wyckioides (assembly GCF_019097595.1). Lineage (NCBI taxonomy): Eukaryota > Metazoa > Chordata > Actinopteri > Siluriformes > Bagridae > Hemibagrus > Hemibagrus wyckioides. Next base: position 8,661,847 of record NC_080728.1, read on the forward strand.
GTGTCATATGTAAAGTTTCTGCACTTACTACAGGAAATGATGCTTCGCAAGTTTGATAGCTGGGCGTATGAATAATTACATGAATGCAGGAATTCTTCACAGAAAGAACACTTTGCAGATTCATTTACATTAATATACATGTTTTGCCTGCAGAGGTGGTCAAAGGTAGAAAGCCTCTTGCCCAGGCACTCTCTGGCATTGGATTTAAAGTCACTACAAATCTGGAAAACAAAACATGTTTCAGTCATTCATGCATGCAATTGATTTTGTGGATTCTGACTTGCAAAGATTTGGTGCCACTTGGTTTACATTTCCCTGGAAGAAAAGGAACAAATCTGGGATTGCCTGTATGTGATAGGAGATAACAATTTAGTTAAAGATAATAAAACAATTTAGTAAAATTATTCTCTGCTTAACTGTGGCAACACTATCAGCGTATCAGATCCTACAGTACAGCATAAGAAACAGGGAAAGGCACATTTTGAAGTTCATATTTGAAGTTCTATTGGTGTAATATTTTGTTTCTTATTCCAGTTTCTTTTCTCCTTTTTGGAAAGACACAAAAACATTCCATTTATTTATGTCAAATTTTATTTTATTTATTTATTAAACATCTTCCCCAGTTTTTAAGACATCACCTAGTTTCTGATATGCGAAATTTAAGGATTTTTTTTCGAGAATTGGTTGGCTTCCTGAAAGCAGGTGTTTTTAAAACCTTTACCTTATCCTCTACTGGTTGGGAATCGCCAGTCACACATATCCCATTGCGAATGACGTTCCTATCAAGAAGCTCCGCTTGAGTTTCTGTGGGAGAAAAAAAAATAAAAGCAGTATAACTTAACCACATTTCTACAAAAATATATTTTTATACAAATCTTATAAAATATTGACTCATGATATTAACCTGAAATATTTCTTCCCCCACAAATCCCAGTCATCCCTTCCACTAAAGGCCGGTCCAGTTGCACCTATATCAAGAGAATAAGGTATGAAAAACTTCATTTTATATATTGTAATATTTATGATTCAATTGTAATGTTTTCTTGAAAAAAATCCCTTTGTCATGTCAGTATGTATTACAAATTAGTAATAATTGTACAGTAAAATAGAAAACTATTTAAACTATTATTTGAAATCTCCGGTGAAGACGCTAATTTAATTTAAGGCACTTTTAAAGTTTCTTATTTTTATATCTTATCTTATTTTCAAAAATCAAATGTCATTGAGGTTGTATAGAGACACCAAACAAGAATAAGGAGCTGTACTAACCCAGAGTAAAGTGACACTCTCTGGTAAACTGTACCATGTAACAGAAAGTGGCAGAACTTTGCTTGTAAGCCTGGTATAAATGCCAAACGCATACACCTTCTGATAGGTGTGATCATAGGGCAGAGAGATGCTGCAAAGAAAAATCATAAAGAAAATCATAATGTTTGTAAGAATCGCTTGGTAATATTCACACAATGCATTGGCAAATGCTTTACTAAAGCACTGGAACCAGAAAGTGTGGGCTGATCTGAAAATGGAAGGTGATAAGAGTAAGATCGAACATATAAATGAATCATTTCACACAAACTAGTAGAAATATTAATTTCAGTATCCCCAGTAAGTGATTTTAATCATTTAGCATTGTACAATGGTAACTCAAAGCAGCTAAAATAAGATCATAAATTCAGTTAGGATATAAACTTTATTAACTGTAAGTTAAGCAAGTGAAGAAGAATTAATATCACATTCTTGAGCTACCTGTTTCCTTCCACAGTGAGAATGCCATTCTGAACGATGGTAGCAACTTTATTCACCAAAATCTCAACTCTCTTCATCAAGCCATTTGGATCACGCTGCACGGAGATAAAACAGTCGACTCCCGCATGAGAGAAGTGTGTCATTATTACAGGACATGTGGTTTTCACATGGAACATGGTCGTATTGAAAGTCTGCATGACCCCACTGCCAAAGGTCTTGCACACATCTGAAAAAAATGAGTCAAAGTGAGTCAAAAGAGTCAAAAGTCAGGGAATTGACTATAATATAAAACATTTTTATGGGGACTGACAAAATATGGTGTTATAATTCATTAATCAGCTCCATTTTTAATAACAATAAGAATTAAAATAGAATCAAGATTTAATGGAAAAATAAGTATTATAATAATAATGTGCTAAATAAGCTTTTTAAGATTTTAAATCATAGAATAATTGATGTTTGCTGGAAATTAGGTCCAGCTGAGGACAGCACAGTAGCTGAAAGGTGCCTAAGCTAACCAGACCCTGCTTATCTGAGAAGCCAAGTAATGGAGTACTTTTACAACATACAGTATGTAGTAAAGTAAAGTTCAAGGATAACTACTTACTTGTGCTTTGGGTTGAGACAAAACCAAATGGACCTGGGAAAAAATGATTTACACATTTAAAGTGTTATATTAAATATTGTGCATTAGTTTAGAAATAAAATGTTAAATAAAGTTTTGAAAGAAAATGTGCCCACAATTCTAAAGTTACAAAATCAAAGTTTTAAAATCAATCCACACAAAAATCACTTACCTGAAAAAAACACTAAAATCCCCAAAATGATCCAATGCTGAGCCATGTTCTAAACATGTAACTCAAACACGGATAGAGATTGTAAATAACTCTGTCCTGCCATGGTTTTTATACCCAGACCCAGTCCCCTACTTTGAATAGCATGAGGAAATGAACTTAGGATTAAGCATTCAACTGCCTCTCCTTGTAATTAAACAAACCTCCCAGATGGAGTCCAATAACTTTTTTTTGACCATTTATCAGAAACCCCCTTGAAGCTGCACTGTAATTTTACTACTTTGTGATGGGTCAATGAGCAGCAAGGCTCCATCCCTCTTGCTTTGTTCCTCCATTTTTCCGGGAGGCAACATTTCAAAGCAAAGTCTATAAAAACAGAGTTAGGTTTCCTTCAGGAACAGAGATGCAAGGTAACAGACTATACTTTTGGTGGGAAAACTATTAATAGAAACAACTTTAGAAGTAGTTATGCCTCAGTGGTTTTGAATAATTTTAAGTAGCTAAAGCAGGTTCATTTTTCTTAACAATCAGGAACCAGGAACTAGTAGTGTGTTAATGGTTTGAAGTGATTTTTGTGGAATATCAGACTTTTCAGTCTATAGCAGAATATCAGATTTACAGGATTTGACTTGTATTTGAAACAAACCAAACCTATGATTCCTTAATTATCTGTTTAAGTAGATATTTGAAATTTATTGAATTACAGAAATGCCACCATTTTTTTAGGATGATTATATAGTCAAATATATTCCATACAGGGAGTACACAATTTTTGTTACAAGACTACTGCAAATGGATCTTTCCTCCAAGACTGTTCACAGGGCAAAAACGTTCAAACTGGCAGCTAATAACAATGGAGTTGTCTCCAAGGATGATTGAGGAAATACCACAATCTTAACATTGAAAAAAAAAGAAAAAAAAGTGTTTTCCTTGATTCCTCTCTGAATATTTCTAGTGTTCTAGTGAGTAGAGATTCTTTGTAAAAGTCTCTGCTGTCAGAAAATAAATTGAAACAGAAGAGCTCCAAAAGTAGAGACATAAGAAGAAAAATCACTGAAATAGACCCAAAGGCACATTTCGCCTTGTTCTATTGACTTTTTTTCCTCAACATGCTGTCACGCCAGCCCCAGAATCCAGACACTCCACTTTCCAGAGCACACCATGGTGTACCGCCAAGGCCACCACGGACTACAATCTCCAGCACAACACTCCACCAGCATGATCACACACACATTTGAGTTCTAATCATGTACACTTGTTCCCAATCACACTCACTCCACATATACTGTATACGGACTCTCACCATGGACTCTTTGCAAAGTGTACCCTGACCTGACTTACCAAGCCTTATGTTTTTGTCAGTGTTTTTGGGTTTTGTTATGTTTTTGTTTTTTTGAATTGTTTGACTATTTCAGAATTATTCATTTCCTTCAGGATGTATTATGTAAAATACTGCATGTAACTAATAATATTGAATGCTATTCACAATTAATTATACATAAGGATATGTGAACAATGAGGAAGGGCTGACTTCAGTGTTTACTACGAAGACCACCAGATGGTGACATACCCTGTCTTATGATTTTGTCCTGCTCTACTTTTTTTTTCTTTTTTTTCTTTTTTTTTTTTTTACATATTCAATTACTGGTTAAAATAACCCAATGGAAAAATAAAAAAAGGTGTGGTCTCCAGTCTCCAGTTGTAATCCAGTCCAAGCCTGTTTGAGTCCACTAATCATTAAGTATAATCAACATAGGGTTTGTGCAGTATTAAAAATAATACTACCAAACGTGAAGAGCCATTCTTTCCATTCCTTTGAATAACTATTCTTTAATAATAGGTAATGAGTTGTTGGTACCATGAGTAGAATAATTATTCTTCATTAAATGAATATTTATTGTGAGGAATGATTCTTTGCAAAGGAAAAAAAACGTCTTTGGATTGTTTCTTTGCCCATATTAACAAAATACCAGAATGTTTAGTGACTGGCAGACCATTTAGTGATTAGTTTTCAATTATGAAGTATGTGTGTATGTTCTCTAGACTGACAATACATACAAATTACATAATAGATTTTTTTTTAAAATCCATTTTAACTAAATAGATAACTATCAATTTATTTACAATTTTTCCAAACACACACACACACAATTATATAATGCAATTTTCCTTCACAAATTAGTGTCACACTTCCAAATAATATTTTGTGATGCCTGTAACAGCAGGGTATAACAGCAAATTAATCTCTTCCTGGAAAGCTGTAGACAATTGTATAGGGATTATAGTGCAACTCATCCATGCAGAACTTCTAAAGTTATTTTGTATTCATTATTATCATTATTATTCACAGTGCTATTAAAGCTAGTACTTAGGAGACACATCCCCTGAATATAAAAAATGTAAAAGAAAAACAAAAATAGTTAAAATGAAATTGAATGATTTGGAATCTTGTATATGGCTTTGATTCTTATTTCATAAATCAGAATCAGCTTTAATGGCCAAGTAAGCCTGAGCTTACATGACATTTTTGCTGTTTTTTAGTGAGCCTACAGTTCATGCTTTATACACTTATACAAACACTGCACTACAGTGCTGGGCATAGAGTAATACAAAAACCTAATGACAGCTACCACATGACAGTTTACAGTGCAAATCTTAGTTCTGTGTTCTAACACAGTGCAAATAGTGCAAACACTGTATAAAAAGTTCAGCTATCTTTTTGTTTATGTAAATAGACAGATGAACCTTGTCTAAATCATGCTGAAATACCACTGGGATTTAATGATCATAATATTATAACTATCCAAGCGTCTACTAAAATACTTAGTAAGCTTGCTGGTTAAAAGCATTAGCATCATGCTTCACAAACTAAAGTGGGAGATGGAGGAAATTACAGGCAGATAAAATGATAGATTGTGTTACATGGCACATTTTCATATGCCACAGTAAATAAGCAGAAGCTCATAGCATTTGTGATAATTACACACACACACACACACACACACACAACTAACCTGTACCATTCCTTATTACGACATGTCCTGTACCATTATTATGGACAATATATGGCCAAAAGTATGCGGACACCTAACCATTGAACATCCTATTGCTAAACCATGAGCACTGATATTCACTTGTTCCACCTTTGCTGCTTTAACAGCTTCCACTCTTCTGGGAATGCTTTTCACTGGATTTTTTTTTTTACTGTGAGCACAAGAGGTCAGGCTAAGTTGGTCTTCAGTGGGGTTGAGGTCAGTGGATCTGTGCAGAACACTTGAGATCTTATGCACCACCCTTAGCAAACCATGTCTTCATGAAGCTCACTTTTGTGCACAGGGGCATTGTCATGCTGGTATAGATTTGAGCCAGTGAAGGGTTATTTAAAAGCTGCAGCATACACAGACATCCTACTGTATATGATTATGTGCTTCCGTCATTGTGACAACATCTTGGGGAAGAACCATATGAGTGCTCTAGTCAGGTGACCACATAATCTTGACCATATAGTGTATTGTTTACCTAGAGGTGTAAATAGTTTTCTTTTTCAAGCTTTATTCCAAGTTAATTAAGCTCAAATGTATGTACATAAAACATTTCCAGGTGAAATATACATATTAAAGGTATGAAGCATACATTTTAAAGGTGCCTCCTCCCAACAGAGTTTTAGATGATGGTATTCTTAGTCCATAATCCAGTCACCAGTACCGATGCTTTTTATTGATAGAGAATACAAAAGCACCTCTGTGGCTAAGGTAAGGATCAGACACTAAACAACTTTTTTCAAAAGCTATCAATAAAAAAACAATCAAACAATTAACAATGAACATACTGAAATATATCACACATCTTAAACATGTGGCTTTAGCAATACGTAGCAATAATGTAGCAAATCAAAAGAGAAACTTCGGACATTTACGTTGTGTAGACTATCCATGAGTGTGTGCGTGCGCTCGTGACAGTTACCGCTTCACGTCACGAAAAAAACGAAATGTGATGACGAAAGCAGTCGACGCCTCACTTTGCGAGAACACCCCCCAACCTGCCCTTCTCCACCCCCAGCCCCGCGTCTCTTATCCGTCCGCACGCGCGACTTTGGATCACCAGGATGTTTGCGATGATAATGATGCTGATGCTGAGGCTGTTTCTGCTTGATGCAAAGATCTGAGCTTCAAAAGAGAAGACAAACGTGTCGAAAAACAGCCAGTTCTTTAAAAAAAAAATACTTTTGCAAATATTAAAATAGACCCAACAGATTCGGGATATACACTTTTTTTTCACAACTAAACGACCGTTAATCCGATTTGTAACTATTTTAAACATTTGCTTCCCCACTTATGTCCCGCAAATCCTCCGTGCATGACTACACCCTCCGCAGCATGACCAACCTGATGGGCGAGAGGAGGAAGAAAGCGGGAGGAGGCGGCGATGACAGCGGAGAACGGACTCTCATCACCGCTCCGTCCAACACGAGCCTCACGAGCCTGACCGCCTCCGCCTCCTCGCGCGCCTCCTCCGACGCCGCGTGCGCTACCTCCACCGGAGACTTAGAGCGCGCTGCCCGGAAGAACTTCCAGCGCGATGGCGCGCCGGCCTTCGTGCGCGTATTGGCAGTACTCTCTGCGCTCGGCGGCTTCCTGTCCGGATACGACGCCGGTGTGGTGTCCGGGGCCATGCTGCTCCTCAAGCGGGAGCAAAACATCACGCTGCCCTGGCACGAGCTACTCGTCTCAGGCACCGTGGCCGCCGCGGCTCTCTCCGCTCTCGCGGGCGCTTTCCTGAACGACGTGTTCGGCAGGAGAACGTGTGTACTGCTCGCCAGCTTCGCCTTCTTTATCGGCGGCATCGTCATGGGCTCTGCGCCGAATAAGGAGGCTATTTTGATCGGCCGGCTTATTGTCGGAATCGGGATCGGTAAGAAGTGCTGTGTGTTTGTTTACAAGTCTGTGAGGTGAAAACAAGTGGCAGTTTATGGATAAAGCCGAAACACAGTGCACAACACCGCAGGTTAATATGTACCATAGCCTCGAAAACACGGTAGATACTTCAATTTCATTTACACCAAAAACGCATGAAAGTACACACTCCAAACTTCACTCCAAAACGCCGCAGCTCGGTCTCTTTACCCGTTCTCATGCTGAAGATGCCAGAAATTCTCAGTCTTGTATTTTTCATAGGATGCAGGAGATTCGGAATAACAGTTTACATGAGTAGTGTCAAGTATTAGATTTTTGTAGAAACCCAAACACACGTTTTATACACAATAACAAAACCCTTCCAACTGAAGAAACCAGTCACACGAACTAATAACCATCAGACCTCAATAGTGAATATAATAATTTTGATAATGGTGGGTTGTGACTTCACACTCCTATAAAAAAAAATTGCATGGGCTCCTGAGAGTTCCTGGACGCCAGTTTATTTTAAACACCCATCACAGGGGTTTTTCAGTCCATTGGTAATTTTGGATTTTTCTAATTTGCTTTAAAGAGCTTTAAACGTCACCTAGAGCTACTATACTGTGGATAAACAAGAAGTAGTGTCTCTTCTTCCCTTTTTATGGAGGACAGTGAGCATAAAAAGCATTTGTTTCCTTTTCTGAAAGTGAATTCTCTTGATTTTAAAGAAGCATCTCATCCTTGTAAACTATAGACTGAACAGAAAGCATTATTGAAGACCTGCAGTGGCCAAGTGAAATCATTAAACGCAGCAATATTCTGCTGTGTTGCCTTAATGATATGAATGCATTTCCATCTGTATTGACTCCATAGCATCAAAACAACATTCACCATAATATTACCTAGATTTAGAAAAAATAGGCTTTATATTTTTTATAACATGCACAGTGTTACAATCAACTTTTACATTAAACACTGCACTGAAAGTCTCAAGTGCACATTTTGTTTTCTTTTGCTGGTTTATTGCATTAGCTAATTAGGACTTAGTTAGTCACATCTCATGACAGGCATTGACAGTATGTCCCGCAGTGACTTTTCCATCAAAATCTATTTTTAAGTCCTCTAATCAAGCACAATTTATGTCAAGACCGAATGTTAGAAACCATAGCTAAGAGCCTGGCAGATAGTAGAGATAAACTCATTTTGGTTCTAAATCTCCTGAATAATGGTGGATGTGATTGAGACTGAAGCATTAATTGAGTGTAGAATTATATGCTCTTTTTAATCTGTTAATACTAAATGTATGATGACAGTTTGCTTTGGAACACCTTCTGTTGCAGAAACAGAGAATAGTATCTGGTTCAGAACAAAAAACTAAGTGGAATGACTTGTATTTCCAATGGAAAACAATACATAATTTTGTGACATAAACTAGCATGGCACTAATAAAGTATAATGATTTGTCCTTTTCCAACTGAGTTACACATTGCGCACTGACACCTAATCATCACCTTGATATCTACGTCTAATTAGGCAGGTATTTGTGCAGCATTCCTCACTAATTATTTTGCCCACATATTCTGCCAGTCTGTCTTAATCAACATATTGGCACTCATTAAAAAATTGCTTAGTGTTTTCTGTTACCAAAAGGTCAAATCTGTCTGTTTGTCAAGCAAATAAATGTCATACCTTCCCGTTGACATCGCTGGCTTCCAATTTGAGCAGTTTAGCCCAATTATTCGTGAGTTGCCCTTTGTGCCAGCACACCAGTGAAGCAGTTCATGGTGAACCAGAGCCACTTTAGCCATGAGAATAGATGACCTTTAGCCATTGTCATCGTTCAGCATGAAGATTTCAACCAAAAAAATAGTGGCAAAATGCTTAAAGTTTGTTCTCTAGAGTTCATTTCATACCAAAGTCCTGTTCTTAGACTACATATAATAGTTTCTGCTCCACCAACAATTAACTGTGGTGTCTGAAAAATTCTCCCATTAAAAGACCCTTATAACCTCTGAAAGATCTTTGCTCAACAGTAGACAGTAGAAAAATGGTTCTCTTAGGTCTCCTTTGGCATGTAAGTGGAGAGGTTAAGTTCTCTGTCTTCAAGAGTCTACAGGGAGAAGTCATTAAAAGCAATTTTGACTCCTACTATTAAGCCAGAACATGTCCTTACACATACAAAAGTGCTTTAAGTGTGTGTGTGTGTATGTGTGTGTATGTATATACTATCCACTATCCACTATTAGGCACATCTGTACACCTGCACATTCATCATCCATGCAGTTATCTAATCATCCAATCATGTGCAATGCAAAAATCATGCAGATACAGATCAAGAGCTCCTTCAAGTAAAGTTCACATCAAAAATTAGAATAAAGAAAAGGTGTGATCTTTATGACTTTAACCGTGGCATGGATGTTGGTGCCAGATGGACTAGTTTCAGTATTTCACTTGCTCATGTCCTGGGATTTTAACACACAACAGAATTTCCACAGAATAGTGTGATCAATCATCAGTATCATACAATGATGTATATAGCAGCCACAGCTTTTATGGATGAGTAGATTTGTCTGTGTGAAGCACATGCTTTTTAAAAGTCTAATGAAACGCCGATAAGAGTCGTCGACGCAGAGTATTGATTAACCTCATGTAAGCAGGGAGCGAGGGGTTCCCATGGCAACAGGTGCGTTGTCGACTGAGCAACCGGAGCGTCAGGAAGCAGTGAGCAGCAGCTATTAATAGACTTTACAGCAAGCGATGATGCTGTGGCCCTTGTCATATGAATCTGCAAACACATGTTGTTTGTTCTCCCGTGTAAATATCATGTAGACGTTTGTTTTGCCCTAGGATTACATCTTTATCCCAGGCAATGGGAAACAAATGAGTGTATTTTTGTTCATATCCAAGCTCTTTGCTCAAATATCTTTTGCACAATATGACACCTCCATGCTGTAATTGCCTCCGGATGAGCATGACTGGCTGGCCTGTCACATCAAAGCTGTCTTAAGGGCCATTTGATTGACAGGAGGGTTGTAACCATACATAAATAACTATTGATATATTGTACATGTGTAGTGATGTGTTTCAAGGCATGCTAAATAAGTAAATGCTCAAAGTTTATTAAACAGATTGAGGATTTGTTTTGACAGAAAAAATATTTACTGTCCATACTGCAAAACATCACTTATTAAATGAGTACTGTCTAAAAACCAAATGGATTAACCCCTAATTCCCACTAAAGGGGCAACATTAAAACATTAAGAGTTTCTTATCTTAGTCACAAAAACCTGTTTGTTCGGAGCACACTGGCAAGTTCATGACACAATTTCAGTGTTCCAAAGATTTATGGATGAGTGCATGGCGGAATAAAATTGAACATCTTTATAGATGGCCACGAGAAGCTGTGCTCTGTCTCATAAAGGTTGTCTACCCAATTCTCACCTCTTTAACCAAAGGACACGTCTCAGAAGTGGCCGCTTTAATAAGAGACAAAATTACACTTTGACATTGTGCTTGAAGTGATGGCTTTCATTTTGGGATAAATCACATTTATATTCCACCTGGGCTTTTCAGTGTGTCCTAATATTTTTTTTTTTATGTGGCTGCTCTTGAATAAAGCCTTTCATTACCTCAAAATAGAAACCTGGGATTTGGTAGGTAGTTATTGTTAATAGATAAGCTTTAGTTTCCTGTTTCTGTGTCATTTCTATGAGTATTTATGTGAAGTTGGTTGTAAACAGCATTTTGTAATATTTAACTCAATATGTGTAGGTGTCTGAGGTGGCAAGTGAAGTCTAACACACCAATCCAAATCTCTCTCTCTCTCTCTCTCTCTCTCTCTCCCTCTCTCTTTCTGCATCATTGTTCCCATGGCCATGAGCTCCATGTGTAACTGTTGTATTCTAGTCCTTTTTGTCTCAATCTCTCTCCTGTCATTGGTTTGTTGCTCAGTTATGTTCATCTGAACTGTGTTAGTGCTGCATTAATTTGTTAATGGTTTATGCATACCGTGCTCCAAGAATGCCATTTTAGAAATTTAGAAATTCAGACATTTTAGCAAACAGCATTACATGGCCGACTAATCACTTTGACCATTGCCCTTTGTCTTGGAACAGGCAGTGGTGTCCAAAAATAAGCCTATATTATTAACATATCAGGGACTGGGTGACACACAGCGGGTGATTATACACTGGGTGATTACAGAGTGGAAAAAACAGGAAAGGGAAAAATTGTCTGGTGATTGTAAGTAACTGGGTTATTATAGAGAGGAAAACTGATTGCTGATTAGGAAATATGTGTGACTAATGCTTAGATTTATGGGTAAACAATACTTGAGAGTGGATGTGTCTATATTATCACTTGTTTTATTATCACTAACCACTTTGGTTGCATTTAGGATGCCATCATTTATGCACAAATGTTTTAAAGTCACTGTATACCATTTGTTTTTGTTTAGCTGTACAATAAAAACTGCCCAAAACTGTAAAAAAATAAAGATTATTCTGATCAACTAAACAATATACATTAAATATATTTAAGGGTGATTTATTTAAGGGTGATTATTTATAACGACTTGAAAGAAGCAAGCATCTAAAGAAGTTCTTTAGTGTATCATAAATTTCGGGCTGGGTTTTATTGGTATTCTGTAATTCATGCATCCATTATAGTTTTCATTCATTTCAATCTTTTCCCTCATGTAGGGATTGGCTCCATGACTGTTCCTGTATATATTGCTGAGTCTTCACCGCCACAAATGAGAGGACAACTGGTCACCATCAACACACTATTCATCACAGCAGGCCAGTTTGTGGCCAGCCTTATCGATGGAGCATTCAGCTATGTACAACATGGAGGATGGAGGTTTGGGGCCCACAAATATTCATTATTTTCATATTCACTAGTTCTGTATTGCTCAACAGTACAATCTCATTAGCTCAGTATTCTGGCCAAGGCACTTTGGGCTAGAATGCATTGGGCTAACTATGTTGGATTTGGTTTTAGTGTGATGAGAATGGCTAATAGGGGTATTTTCTAGTTCACTACAATCTATTGTGACTCACTGTTTGTCACGCTTTCTAACATACACACCCTTTGTTTGCTGCTGTCTCTCTCAGGTGATTTATTATAGTGATTATATAGAGAGTATAGTTGAATCTTCTGTAATATGTGGGAGTGAATATGAGTTATGAATTGAAAGAGGCTAATAGGTACCTCGTCTTCTTGTGCTCCGAGCCTGGCACTCGGCTGGCTTTCCTGATAACGAAAATGAAGCTGTCAGGGTTTGTGGTGAATGAATGAGTCTTGCAATAAGAGATCTTTCTAAAGCATAGGGTTGTGTGATGTGCAATATAAACACAATTAAGAGTTATGCTGTAGTGAAAAGGGTGCTACTCCATTCTTTTATGTTCATTTGCAGGCCAAAACAGTTATAAGCAGAATGTATATAAACTGGATGTCACATAATAAATTATATGCTGAATATTGTGTATGAGGTTCACTAAATAAACCTGGGGCATTTTGGGATTATGTACATTTATTCATCTGTCCCATTCTTTTATTCAACATGAGGCAGAATCCAGTGACAGTGCCAAGCAACTTGTACTCTGGCAGTCTTGGTATATGTACAACATTCCAGTCTTCTCCCCTTAATGAAAATATAACCCTGCTCTTCTACATACTGTTGATGTTCACAGAAAAGGCTGAATAAATAGTCAATTTTGAGCTTTCTCAGAAATCATTTCAGTTGAGCCTTGGTCTTTGAATGAGTCATCAATTACAAGTGTTTTTGTTGCATGAGTTGTTTGTTGAATCGTAATGTGGAAATTATGAAAGCACAAATAATTCACTGCACTTATAGGATTCTTCCAAATTACACTGCTTCTGCCAAAGAACTAGTCAACTGCAATTTAATAATGCCAGTGGTTCACTAAAGTACAGATAGTAAGTAACAATAGTACTATTATTAAGATCAGAAGGTCTTCTGAATCTTCTGAAAGATTGTAGGTTTTATTCTTAACACTGCCAGATGGATGCCACTAATAGATGCCACTGTTAGGCCCTTAATCAATGTCCTTAGACCTCAATTGTGGATTGTATTGTAATAATGTGGAAGTACCAGAGTACCCAAGTGCCAGAAACTTTAGAAGGTTCTGGAAATTGGAACTGGGTTTTTTCCATTGGACGCAGATCTATTAGCAACCACATGCATGCACATGGGCACACCACATGCTTCACCATTCATAGAGTGCTAGGAAAATTTCCATCAGTATTTTATTTTTGAATGTAAATACAAATGATTTGAGAAGGATTAGCAATAAAAGGCAGAATGATAGAATACTATGATTATCTTAAGATATAAAACAGATATAATAGAATGAAATAATTAATTTATTTGGTAGTGCATATCTTTCCAGGCAATTTATATCTCTCTCTGTTGGTACAGATACATGCTGGGTCTGTCAACCTTGCCTGCTCTGGTGCAGTTCCTAGGATTCCTCTTTTTGCCTGAGAGTCCTCGTTGGCTCATCCAGAAGGGTCTTACCCAGAAGGCTCGGCGTGTTCTCAGCCAGATTCGAGGCAACCAGAACATTGACGAGGAGTTTGACAGCATCAAGAGCAGCATCGAGGAAGAAGAGAAAGACAGTGCAGGAGGTCAGTAATACTAAACCATACCACAAGCAAACACTTGTTTATTTTCTTTCTTTCTTTATTTTTTTACCTATTCTTTTCTTTTCTTTTACTGAACAGTGAACAGTGCACAGTGAAGTGCTGGCAATACACTTACCAGCTAATTTCAGGCAGAACTGGAGGCTCTATAAGCATAGTACACGTCACTGGTACATGTTGTGAATGTTACCTGAGGCTTAGCATCAGTGCACATAAAATATCTATTTTAGTCTCAACTGATCTCATTCTAGTGTTTTACAGTTTATCACAAGATCCTTATCATTTATCCATCTTGGTAGGTCTCTCAGGGACAGTATTAAATGTTAAGTAATATTTTTAGACAGTTTCTTTTTGCTTTTGATAATTAATCAAATTATAAAATATAATCCAGAAACAGTAAATTAGTCTCCATTACATCTGAATGTCAGAATACTTTAATAGACTAATGTACTGATATTTCTCTGTTTCTATTCCTAATATAATAAAAAAAATCTTCTTGATCTTGGTCATCCTCTTAATATAGTTGTTGTTTTTACAGTCATTGTTACTGCTGTTGTTGTTGTTGTTGGTCAGTCCTGTGGCTGAAAAAATTACATTCCTGTATGTGAGCTAAGACATTAGGCAGTAATCAACATCAGCTGAGCTCAGAAAAGCCACTCATGTCTGACAGATTGATCCTATATCCTGAGCAGAAGTGTTCTGAGCTTTGAGCAAAGCCAGTGCAAGGTCACACAGCAGGTCAAGAGGAGCTGTGGAAATTGGATGTGCTCTGTGAGTCATTAGGCCTGACACAGAGCTCTATAGCAGAAGTGATCCTCTGGAGGACCTTTGATGCAGTACCTGCACTTTTGTCCTTACTGCTATTGTAAGGCACTTTAAGCATTCACAGCCACAAGGTTGCCTTGCTGTGCTTCTGGACAGTTTGGTGCCAGGATTGTTTAAATATTGGTCAATAGTCTGGATGCTTGCTGGCAGGCCTAGCTGCTATCATCTTGTAGCCACTGTATGTCGAGCTCTTGCCAACACATTGGACATAATAGCAGGTTGATAAATTATGTGGCACAGCAAGTATTAATTGATTCTTTACTCCCAATACACTGGTTTCTGAATAATACTTTATTTAATTATGACACAAAGATTTATTTAAAAAAAAAAACTTGTTGGATGCATAACTATTCTCTGTACATCTGGATTTAGATTTAGATTCTTTACTGGACTGAATACCAGGTTTACTCAAATTTAGTTTTGCCAGTATGCTTAGGGTCTTTCTGGAATGGGAACCTCCATCCCAGTGTCAAGTCTCTTGCTGATCAGAACAGATTTTCATCTAGGATTGCTCTGTATTTGGCTCCATAATCTTGCCATCAAATCCTTACCAGTTTCCCAGATCTTGCTGATGAAGAACATTCCCACATAATGCTACCACCACCATGCTTCACTGTAATGGTGTTCTCAAGTGAGGCCAGAATGGAGGCCAAAATGGGGTTATCAAACCATGGTATTTTTCTTCTAGCCACGCTTCCATACAGCCCAATTTTGTGAAAATCTTGGGCTATCTTTTGTTCTTTGAACTATTCCCCCTTTGAGCTCTGAGAATATTTTATTATAATTGATCTTTTTTTTCAAAGATTTAAATGGTGCCTGGTTGAATAATGAAACAGCAAAATTTTCTATACAATCGGGACTAATAAAACAGATCAGTAAATTGCTTTTAAATTTTGTTCAAAGGCCTCACACTTAGTTCACAACATATGTCACATAACAGACGTCAAATTAAGCCATTTGTGCGAGACAAAAACTTTGCTCTTAATAGCGGATAGAAAATTGTCTAGGGTAGCGGAAACCTAAGGTCTCTCACTCAGACCATGTAATTGATGGGACTGCTATAAGCCAGAGGCCTTAGGGCCATGTCACACTCACACAGACACACTCACACATTCACACACACACAAATGCAATGCTGCAGCCCTCACCTTTCAGACGTGTAATGTCACTGGTCATTGCCTTCAAACAGGAGAGTGGAGAAGAAAACACCATTCCACTAAGCACTGCCCGGACATGTCAAACCCATTTATTGCAGTGAGAAATTTTCCTTAGTTTTGTTTTCTTCCACCAAATCAGATTGTCCCTGAAATTCACTTCAGTGACATAAAATTTTATTCTGATATATACACACCCAGAGAAGCTTCATTTCAGTTGAAGGCTCTTGGTTTCTAATTAGAAGATTGCAGTTCAAGCCATAACAAAGCCAACCTTCCACTACAGCACCCGTGAGCAAGGCCTGTAATCCTTTCTGATCCAGGGATACTGTTTCATGGCTAACACTCTGTTCTAACAAGCTGGTATACACAAAGAAAATTATTTTTGCTGTATTGCAAAGTATATGTGACAAAATGAAGACTTCTAATCATTATAAGCCAAGTGCGTTAGCCAAGTATTTTACTACAATAGGGCTGGCACACAGAGCAGCACAGTGGCACAGCAGAAAGCATTGCTACCTCACAACTCCCAGGTCCTGGTTCGATCCTGAGCTCACGTTATTGACTGCATGGTGTTCCTCTATTTCCACATGGGTTTCCTCTGGTTTCCTTCCACCTCCTAAATTTCCTCCTGATCTGACTACACCAAATTGTCCATAAGTGCAAATAAGTGTATAAATATGGTGCCTTACAATGGACTGGTGTCCCACCTTCCCATATGATTTTGAGAGTTTTCATTGTAGGCTTTAAACCTCTGAGATTCTGACCAGTATACAGTGGTTGCTGAAGAATGAATGACACAAAAAATCCAGAAAGTATTTTGACATTACAAAATATAATAAAGAAAAAAAATGCTCCTCCATTTAGTTTTCCCTAAAGCCCACCCCAAAATAAATGCATGCAATATGTACAGGTCTAGGTTTGCTAGGCAGTGGGGATGATTTTACCAAGAACAAATGGGTTCTCTTGAGCACAGGATACTTGAGCACAGGATACGTCATTTAAATCAAGCAGCAAATTGTTTAATGTCTGGAATGATTGATGAGTGACACCGCTTGGTGTAGAAGCTGTTGCTGTTTTTTTTGTGGTCCTGGTTTTAATTGCTCCAAATCGTTTCCCAGATGGGTGTTACCTCTAGTTTGCTTGCCCAATCCTTGTTGAGTGTATAGGTTTTGGAAGGTAGGCAGGTAACAGATAATTATTTTTTCTGCATACATTGGATGTTGTGTTGTGATGAATAATGAATCTAAAACATTTATTTGAAATACAAAACGCCATTCTGTGATTTGTATTTAATGATTGCTATAAAAATCTGAGTGTCATTCATATCATTTTCTTTTTTAAATAATGTGCTTATTTACATACCTTTAAAAATGGAAGACATTATTTGGAAAGACAATTATTTACATTTATGGCATTTGGTAGACACCCTTATCCAGAGCAACTTACATTTATCTCCTTTAAACTGAGCAGTTGAGGTTTAAGGGCCTTGCTCCAGGTCCAAGCAGTAATGGGATTTGACTTCATAAACTTTTGAGCAGTAGTCCAATAGCCTAACCACTAAACTACAACTTCCCGTAATTATATTATAGCTCCCCTATGTACCCTTGGAATGTTTTATTCCATTCATTTAATGTTTTCAGGGGTTTATTCAGCTAAAGGTGTAATTAAAAAGAGAACTAATTGTTCACATCCCTCAAAAATATTCCAGTAATTTCTTAATACAAAATACTGCACATTTCTTAATCCATCTTTGATATCAGTGTATACTAGTTTATTTATGGCACATCATTGGGGTTATATCAGGTTGTGCATCAAAATGCGTATTGGTGTATTTTTGTCCATCCTTCTCTTTAGTTTGACTGTTTCTGTGTCAGTGTATCACCAGACCATAACACTGATTTTTAATTGACTCAGAAGTTCAAACTTTGAGTCGATTTAACAACAGTAACTCTTGAGGTCTGTACGCTCCCGCATCTTGCAAGCTAACTCTAAATAATAAAGTCTAAGGGACATAAAAATGCTAGCTTACTTTACTTTTGGCTAAGACACTTATTTCACTTCAGAATGACCTGTGGCTTTCAGAAGTGTATGTGGTAGTTCTGAATCCTAAATAAGTTGCTCTGGAAAAAGGTGTCTGCTATATGCTGCAAATGTCAATGCATGTGTAATAAAATGTCAAATTCTTTCCTACATTAAGAGTGTTCCCAGTCTGCCAGACATATGTTTATTTTGCCAAGCTTAATTGAGACATTTAATACATTTGACAATTTGACACTAAAAAAAAAATATACACTACCAGTCAAAAGTTTGGACACACCTTTTAATTCAGTGTTTTTTGTTTAGGGATTTATTTTCTACATTCTAGAACAATACTGGAGATTTCAAAACTATGAAATAACACACATGGACTTAAGTAATCCACATGTAATGACAACAAAAAACAGTCAGTTGGTATTTTAAGACACGAAGGTCAGGTGTTCTGGAATAGTTCTTGCAAGAACAGTATTGTCAAGTGCATTTGCAAAACCCATCAAGCACCATGATGAAACTGGCTCACATGAAGACCATCCCAGGAAAGCAAGACCAAAACTTACCTCTGCTGCAGAGGAGAAGTTCATTTAGAGTTACCAGCCTCAGAAATCACCAATTAACAGCATCTCAGATTAGAGGCTTTACAGAGCATCAGTAGCATCGGTAGCAACAGATATCTCAATATCAACTGTTCAAAGGACATTATTGTGTATTTCGGCCGCCTTCAGCATTGTTTTACAATGCAGAAAGAAATAAACATCAGGAAAGACCATGGAATTAGAAGATGTGTCCAAACTTTTGACTGGTAGTGTACTTCATACAGATAGCCACATGCTCCAGGTATAGCATGCAGTGAAAGTTGGTATCATAGGTTCAAGACAAACAAAGTATACACATAACATTATTTTAACAGATATTGTTATGATCTGTTTAAAAAAAAGTGTGGAGAAGATGTAATCTGAAATTGTTGGTTCATAGTGCAGTATAACCAGCATGCATTCAGTGTGAAATTCTTAACGAAAACAGAGAGAAATAGACATGGGAGTAAAAGGAATTAATAGGTGCTGGTGCCTTGCTTAGCTTCTTTGACCTCAAATAAATGTTATTACATAATAAAGACTAAACATACTTAATTGTTCATTCACACAATGCTTTTTTATATGTCCTTAGATTAGTTTGGTAAAAATAGAAAGCAACCTCAGATTACGGCACCATTCTCTACACCTTTTTTTGGCTGATATCATTAAAAAGCGATTTCCCAGGGTCATAAACCATGTTCATTTGAGCGGTGATTAATTTCATGGGCATTTTGATCTCTTTGTGGTTTAATGATGCTGTCTATTTTTATATGATGATAAACACAATATCTAATTCAGGTCCTTATATTTATGTGCCAGCTACGGGTCAGGCAGCTTCTTTGAAGCTTGCACACTGAAGCATGAATGCTGAAGAAATGGAGGCTGTATTAATGGATTTGCTCAAGAATTAATAATTCACAGTTTTCGGATTTTATAAAGCTCACAGCTCATGGTCTGATGAAAACAGCTGACTGTGCCATTAGATTCAATATAGGAATTATGACATTTATTTTGTGCGTGTGAGTGTGTTTGTGTGTGTGTGTGTAGTGTAGTGTGTGTATTTGTTTGTTTCTCTTAAATGTGTTTCATTTATCACTATAATTTTTTCACCTGTTTGCAGTCTAGCTTGATAAGTACTAATTGTTCCTCAGAGTGTTACACATTTTTAACACCCTAAACACTTCCTTGTTCCTTGCTCGACACTATTAGTCTGGCTCTCAGAAGATTTGCAAGTTGTACACAGAACACACTGTAATTGAATTGTATGATGCATTGTAGTCTAATTCATTTCAGTTAATCCACTTTAAAAGGATCATTTTCTCTGTCTCTTTGTCTGTCCCACCTCAGTTTTATGCCACCTCCCCAGATATAAAAGTCATTTTCTTCAACTGACTTTTAATGAATTATCTTGTCTTCAGTGGTGTTTTTGACATCTGTAAGTATTTCTTTTCCATGATGCTTCAATTACAATGTCCTGTTTAGCTGATTATATGACAGGACATTAGTCAAACATAATAAATCCTATTCACCACTTCCCTCATGACCTCTCATTAGTGGGGAATTAAAGCATGATACAGAGGATCTTTCACCATGCAGATGAAAGTTTAATGCAGGCAGATAGTGGTATTTTCAGGCAGAGGGAGTTAGGTGGAGCCGTTTGACGTCCACTCAGCACCATCATTAAGCTTTGATGGACACAGCTGGCTCATATTTCTGAAATCTTACCAATACTTCCTGGACATTTGGCCTGGATTTCTCCAATTCCACTCACTTGCATCCAACAGAGGCCTAGAAAAGGATGCCAGAATGACTGCTCCCTTTGAAATCTAATCTAATCTAATCAAAATCTTCCCAGTTGTCTCTATATTGTAGTAATCACTTGCAGGGGCAAATGAGCAAAACCCAAATGAGCAATTCTGGGGATTAAAGGTAGAACAAACTGCTCTGTGCCAGGTACACAAGACAGTTAATTAAAAATTCCTCTTTGAACTCACTGGCTTTAAGAACACACACATGCTCATATATACGACATCTGGAAGGGTGGCAATGTTGTTATTGAAATACTCTTGGGTTTTTGATCACTCATAACCATTCATTAGGGTGCTCACAGAGATGACAGCTCAAGAAAAGATTCATGAGGGACTCCTTCGTAATTTTGCCACCCTGGCTGAGATTTAGAAAGAAAAGAATATGTCACAATGAAAGAAAAAAAAAGAAAGTACGCTGTATGGCTAAAGGTTTCTACCTGACTTTCACACCCATAGGTGCTTCTTGAACAACTCATTCCAGATTTATTCCTCTTTGATGTTCTATTTAGCTTCACTCTTCTCTGAAGGTTTTCCATTAGATTTTGGAAGGTGGCTGCGGGGATCTGTAGTCATTCACTTACAGGAACATTAGAGGGATCAGCCACCAATATCTGGCAATGTAAAGGTGTTCAGTCTGGTTCAGAACAGAATTTCTTCCACTCCAAACTTGACAAATCATGTCTTCTTGGATCATGTTGTGCACGGGAGCATTATCCAACTGGAACAGGTTTGGGCTTGACTCCTTAGTTTAAGAAATGGAAATTGTAATGTTATAGCAATCAAAGACATCAGAAACAATTGGGTGCTTTTAGCTTTGTTTCAACAGTTTGTGGAAGGAACACATAGGTGTCAGGTGTCTACAGACTTTTGGCCATGCTTGGAGATATGAAAAATAGAGAATATGTATTAAGTCACTCTCTTTGTGAGAATAACATTAAGCAACTATACAAAATATAGTAATAGTAAGATACAAAATAGCAGTGTTGGTGTATGGTGCATCTCGTACTCTGTTTACTTATGTGAACATCAGTGCAGTTGGATTTCTCATGTGATTTTGTAGATGATGCTTTATTCTAACTGTCTTTCTATCTAGATGTCTAGAATAATTTGGTCAGCTGAGTTTAGTTGATAGGTTGTTTATGTTGAAATGAATAGACTATCTCCACAAAACTAGATTGTAAGAAATGCAACAGTCTTTCTAAAAATACATTTTTCAAGAAGTCAGGAAAATACCATTTTAGGTGTCTGTGCTATAGAGAGAGTCTCAGTAGGTGGTAACCAGAGCACAGTTTTGGAGCAGATTTAACAAATGCCACTGTGTTATTGGATTTAACCGTCAGACTCAACACTATTTGTTGCATCACTCCACCACATCAATACAGACACTTTCATTTCTTTAGGTAGAAATAAACAACCAAACAATTTTCACCCAGACAGATTAGAACATTTACGACCAACCAGTTATACAGAATCTGTGCTTAAGCCCATAGTGAGTAAATACGGTGCTACCTTATGTACTGCAAATAAAACTGGGAGATGTTGGGGTGTAGATACTTGTACAATTGTAAGTTATCATTCATCTCATGGCAACAGAGGATCTTTCATTGCATGCCATAAGCTTGCCTGAGGCAAGGTATAATGAAATCATTTTGACTGACAGAAAAGTGAACTTGAATGGCACAGATAATTAAAATGGATATTTATAACCAAATCATTTTAAAATATGCTAGAATTATTCCTTTGTTCCGTTGTCCTATCTAGTTAGTATGCATTGTCTTTATTGAATATTTTGCTCTTGTCATACACATCATCCAGTTGAAACATTTTTCTTACAATGTCAACAAGTAATACAGAGATGACAGTAAAATCAACTTGAACTAGAAGATTTTTAAAACTTTTAATATACACCATCATGTTTGAACCTTAGAGCATAGAGAGCTGAATTTACATAATATACTTTCAATATCATGGGAAAAATTATAGGCTCAGACATTACTATACCAACTGTTATATCAATACAGCAGTGTAACTATTTACGCATACTAGCTAAGGTATCATATGCTGTCTGGGAATGCAGACATGAACTCTTCAATGTATATTGACTTTCTATTCATAGCATGAGTAGGTTGTAATTGTGTTTTGTTTTCTACCCGAAATGGCTTCCAGCCTCTATATCTAACAGCTTGAAATATATATATATATTCTAGCATATAATTTATTTTTTTCCAAACCAAAAATTGATGACCTGCTTTGTCAAAGAAGTGTTATGCTACTATACTGTACTTGCGCTTGTGCATGCAGACAGTTGATATAGCACATGATATAGTGGAACTGTAATTTTTTTGTTTGAATGGCTTTCTTCTTGTACATGTGTCATAATGCTTCACTAAGATGAAGGGATTTAAACAGTACTGTAAATATAAATGCAAAACATACGTTTACTATGCGTTCTCATAGCTATGGTTATAATCATTGTCACAATTGAGGAACATTGTCACAAAGCAACGTTATAGAATCCCAGATGTAGCTTTAGATCCTGTGACTGTGGCAAGAAAAATCTCTCTGTGATTATAGAGCCATATAGCATATATCAATTTTGATCTGTACTATCTGATCGTCTAGTCTAGAAAACCTGCAAAAGGTCTTTTGCAAAACTACAGCATTTTTTCTGATAATAGCCCTTATGATCTTGAAAATGTCTAGGTTCCTTTTGGAAAATGAGAAAAATAACATGATTCAGAACACAGAAGTTAAGGTTACAGTTAGACTGCAGTCTTTGTTGCTTGAGGTTCATATCTCTGTCTGTGTCATTAATATGTGCAGCCTGAAGACTTTTTCCAACATGTTGTTGTATAAGTTCTATATTGCACCTGATGCTTCTCTGAGAATCCAAATGCAGAGCCACACCATGTGTCTTTCACTGTTTACAAATGCAGCAATATGACAAAGCAAGACATAAGCAGGAGCAGATGGCTGCATCTTCAGTCTTGAGCTTCACAGATCAGATGATCAGATTATGATAGGTAGAGACAGCTCCATGTGCATAAGAGAGGGAAGATGACAGAGTGTGCATCTGTGCACGTGTCTTCAAAAATGAAATCATTTCATATTCCTATGCTAAATAATGGAAGGAGCAAAAGAGTGAGAGCTCTGCTTTCACCCTGCAGGTTTGTAATAAGGAATGAATGCCATAGTAGAGCAGCACAATCCAGGCTGCTGCACTTTCAGCTGAACCTTCCAAAATTTCAGCAAATAAAAGAGGGCTGGATTATAATTAAAAAGCCTGACTTGCCTTAGAGCTAGCTGACTGACAGAGATGCTTTTGGGAGGGAAACATGCATATGAATATATTCTGTCTGTTATGGGGCTGTAAAGCAACGCAGATAACAAGTGGATAGGTAATAGGTCCATTAGGCATTCATGAAGCTTAAGGAACAATTTGTCATTTTAATGCCTTCTGTTGCTTAAAAGGTGGAATGCAATTGAGATAAAAACATTAACAAAGCTTTCCCGGTTTGCCAATGACCTCATCATATGTACGTAGTAGCCTATGGATAGCTATATATATATATATATATACAGTGAGGGAAAAAATGATTTGATCCCCTGCTGATTTTGTACGTTTGCCCACTGACAAAGAAATGATCAGTCTGTAATTTTAATGGTAGGTTTATCTGAACAGTGAGAGACAGAATAACAACAAAAAAATCCAGAAAAACACATTTTAAAAAAGTTATACATTGATTTGCATTTTATTGAGTGAAATAAGTATTTGACCCCTTTGCAAAACATGACTTAGTACTTAGTGGCAAACCCTTGTTGGCAATCACAGACGTCAGACATTTCTTGTAGTTGGCCACCAGGTTTGCTCACATCTCACATCTCAAGGAATTTGGGCCCACTCCTCTTTGCAGATCCTCTCCAAGTCATTAAGGTTTTGTGGCTGACCCTTCAGCTCCCTCCACAGATTTTCTATGGGATTAAGGTCTGGAGACTGGCTAGGCCACTACAGGACCTTAATGTGCTTCTGTTTGAACCACTCCTTTGTTGCCTTGGCCGTGTGTTTTGGGTCATTGTCAGGCTGGAATATCCAGCCACGAACCATTTTCAATGCCCTGGCTGAGAGAAGGAGGTTCTCATCCAAGATTTAACGGTACGTGGCCCCGTCCATCGTCCCTTCGATACGGTGCAGTTGTCCTGTCACCTGGGGATGGTGTACTTGGAGTCATAGGCAGCATTCCTCCTCCTCCAAACACGGCGAGTTGAGTTGATGCCAAAGAGCTGGATTTTGGTCCCATTTGACCACAACACTTTCACCCAGTTCTCCTCTGAATCATTCAGATGTTCACTGGCAAACTTCAGATGAGCCTGTACATGTGCTTTCTTTAGCATCGGGACCTTGCGGGTGCTACTGGATTTCAGTCTTTCATGGCATAGTGTGTTACCAATTGTTTTCTTGGTGACTATGGTCCCAGCTGCCTTGAGATCATTGACAAAATCCTCCAGTGTAATTCTGGGCTGATTCCTCACCGTTCTCATGATCATTGAAACTCCATGAAGTGAGATCTTGCATGGAGCCCCAGACCGAGGAAGATTGACAGTCCTTTTGTGTTTCTTCCATTTGGGAATAATCGCACCAACTGTTGTCACCTTCTCACCAAGCTGCTTGGCGATGGTCTTGTAGCTTATTCCAGCCTTGTGTAGGTCTACAATCTTGTCCCTGACATCCATGGACAGCTCTTTGGTCTTGGCCATGATGGAGAGTTTGGAATCTGATTGATTGCTTCCTTCTGTGGACAGGGTGTCTTTCATACAGTTAACGAGCTGAGATTAAGAGCACTCCCCGAGAGTGCTCCTACTGTAATCTCAGCTCCTTACCTGTATAAAAGACACCTGGGAGCCAGAAATCTTTCTGATTGATAGGGGATCAAATACTTATTTCACTCATTAAAATGAAAATCAATGTAGAACTTTTCTGAAATGCGTTTTTCTGGATTTTTTTTGTTGTTATTCTGTCTCTCACTGTTCAAATACACCTACCATTAAAATTACAGACTGATCATTTCTTTGTCAGTGGGCAAACGTACAAAATCAGCAGGGGATCAAATATTTTTTTCCCTCACTGTACTTAATCAGTATATCAGTTATACAGGACATACATAAATAATTAGACTTTTCATATGAAAATATATCAAGGTTTATAATATACCTGTTAAAAAAACATAAATCATGAAAAGCTTACATTTATAACTATATTTTTTTAGTCAGAACCGAATTGCCTTTTCAGACAAGGATATGATATGACGTATGTTATGCAGCATTCATATTTGGCGAAATAAATGAACAGATTTATTTATGCTACCCTCTTTATCTCAGAAGAGCAAACACAGCAAACAAAATTGCTGCCAACTATATTATTTCAAAGTGTATCAGTATACTGTTAGTATGCTATTTGCTTGTCATGTCTCCTCAAGCCATGCCTTCATTCTTTCTATCATCTTCTGATGGCCTTTAGTTGATTTTCTCTGTATCTCTTTTTCTTCTTTAGGACATTTGAAGTGTTTCTTTGCAGGGGCAAAGAGTGCCGTCAAGTGACAATATACTTTTGCTTTTTTTGCTTTATTGTCAGCCTACTATCTCTGCACTTCAGTCTTTTTGCCTATTCTTGTATGTACGGGTCTCCTCATGACTGATGCAAAGGCTGTAAAACTAGTTGACACTGTGACTATGGTTTTTTTTCTCAGCTTTTGAAGTAGTCGTCACATTACACAGTTTATGCTGTGCATAAACTCACTCAGTGATAAAAGGAAGGCATAAAAAAGCTAAATGTAAATGTAAATTTTCGCTTAGCTGTTTCCTTTTCAAGCTGCAACAGTTGTGAGGAGATACAGAAACCCCTATGAGGTGTCTTTCCTATGGTTTTATACCCTATTTACCATATACTGTGATTAATTATACATGCATGACAGCAAGATAAAAGCTGGACATTATTCATGACTGCCATTTTTGATAGTCTGTGAGGAGCTATGCTGCCAGACAGGAGATAGGACAGAGTGAAAAAGAGAGAGCAAAAGACATACCTCTCCTGGGTCCATCTGTCTGGTCAGACCTTGCTTTAGGATCCTAGCAACCAGTGGCCCTTAGTGCCCTTTGCATAACTATCCAGCTGCTCTGGCACATCTGTGGAGACCAAAAAACACAGAGCCAAGCTCTAAAAGTCTGAGCCAGACTCAATAATGTGCAGACTGGCATGGGAGACAGTCCAGCTGGAGCTTCATCACCATATGAGAAATAATAGTCTAATTAGCGGCATATTCATTTTATTTCATTTCTGTTTGAGCCACCTCCATGACTCTATATCCTGGTCCAGTGCTCTGTATAAAAAATGAATATACATTATGTAGTGGTGGCATCTTGCAATTAGTTTGAGAGATAATGTGATGCTTATAATAATGCTGCCCTAGGTGGGGCTACAGTATATGTGCATTGAAAACCCAGTAGCTTGTTATTTTTGCATGTATTAATTCCAGATACTGTCACTAGTGTAATCACTGGTATAATGACAGTTTGAAAGATTGCTGTTATATATTTGAACAAAAAAATTCTTCCTGTTTGTAGAGGTTTGCTTGGGGGTTCTCTGAGTTCCACTCACATCAGAATAACAAGGCAATACAAATGTGTGTGAACATAGTATTCTAAGACTGCAAAATTAAGCAAAATTATTATGTATTTCATTGCTTTGTAAATTATACCCTCATTTAAACAAGTTTGTATTTACTGGAACAATGTAGAGTGAGTGTGATCAGTTCACATAGTATTAATATAAACCAATTACATGGTGAAATCTCACAAGGATTTTGGCACTCACTGTAACTACAGCATAACTATATTACATTTAGGCAGTTAAAGAATACATGGTAGAACAGTGCAGTGGTAATGAGTCTGTGGGTTCAATTCTCAGCTCTGGTGCGAACTCTGTGTTTGAATTTATTCAGAGCATTGGAAATGCATGATCAAATAATGTTGGCTGTACGAAAACTAATTGTGCTAATAATATTCAGTTCAATTGCATGGACCCCATGTACGCATTTGAGTTAAGTAAATTCGGTGAGCTGTTTTTTTTTTGGTTTGTTTTTGTTCCGTGCTCAATGGACTTTAGAGTGTATGTGCCTCTGCCCAGGGTTCCCAAGAAAATTTCCAGATCCATCACAACACTATCAGGATAAAGCATTGAATAAACTGACTTGTACATAATGAAAATAAAATTCTTTAAATGGGCTTTAAAGCCTCATCTCATTTAAACTGGTTTCATAGCTGAAATAACTGATGTCAGCTAATTCTGCAGTGTAATTGGATAAATTGATATTAATGCAAAGAAGGGAACATTTCATTAGTAGCATTTTCTATCTTTTGCATGGATCACTTTAGCTCCATGCAATAAAACAACGGATAATAATGACAAGAACAAAAACACTTTGGCAGAAAAGGTAGCTAATGACACCACAAAACCCAGAAGTGACTGAACACCAGCTAAGGAAGACTAGTTAGATTGTGAACCGGATTTTAAGAAAAAATTAGAAACATCAAACAGAACCTGCTGGGGATTAATATATGTTAACATGTGAAACACTGTTAAAATAATTTATTGTAATATTGCAAAATATAAAACCTGGTAAAAAGTGTGTTACTCTGCCCCAAGACATAGAATGGGCAGCAGTGGGAGGGACCACGTAGCAGCCTTCTCCCACCTGGATTGGTAGTCTTTGTATGATAGAGTATATTTAATTGGTGGGTGGAATTAGCAAAAACTAAATTAGAGAGAAGGTCTGCTTTGACTGGATTAATAATTAACATAAGGGACAATGCACATGCTTGAGCAGCTGTTAGGAAGTAGAGATTGTCCGTCTGAGAGAATGAAGTTAGCTCTTTATTATAAGAGTCTTTTCACTGGTGGCCTGGTTCACAGCACTCCATGAATCTGTGTTTGTATCTGAAATTGAGTTAGGGTCTGTAGTACTTGTCTCAAGGGACCAGGCAGTGATCATTCACCATGTGACATATGAGCAGCTTCCTCTGGCAACATCACAGTGCACTGATGAAACATCATAGATGATATATTTTCCTCTGTATTAACCTGTGCCTTTCTGCTATCCCTGCTTCATTTTATGGCTTGGGATTGTGAGGATGGATGGGTGGATGGATAAAGAATGGATAGATGCATGGATCAAATTCGATCATGGAAGGACTGAAAGAGTTACATATACAAAATGGATGGGGAAGTGGTAGCTCAGTGGTTAAGGCTTTGGACTACTGATAGGAAATCCCAGGCTCACCAAGTAGCTTAACTGAGCCCTTAACCCCCAACTGCTCAGTTGTATAAAAAAAGACAAAAGTAAGTCACTCTGGATATGAGCATATGAGTTTCCAACTCATATTTGCATCTACTCATTTGTTTGGAATTTCTTCCAGGTACTCCAGTTTCTCTATCCATTGTAGGCTGATTGGCATCTTTAAATATGTAGTGTGTGAATTGGAGTGTAAGTCTGTGGTTGTGGTTGTGAAGGGGAAAATGTGTCCTCTGTTTTGTGCCCTGAGTCTCCCGGGATAAACTTCATGTTCCCCACCACCCTGTGCAGGATGAGCAGTAGAGAAAATGGATGGATGGGTAAGAATATATTTTTGAACTTACATGTAACTGGATACATTTATAACTAATGTATCCACATTTATATGTTTATTAAAACAGTAAAATTCAACAGAATTTCAGTTTCTCAGTTTCTCTCAACAATAATATTGCAATGAAAAATAAAGCCATATTCAAATTTTTCTACTAGATATCTAGATATTCTACTAGACCATGTCAGTGGTGAAAACAATGCCAAGGTTTTCTGCCCTGATGATTGCTGGAAGATGTTTCAATGTCAAAACATGTTTATAACTTTGACATGACATAATGAAGAAGTGGTGTAAATGTGGCAATATCCCTGTTTTGCTTCCTTGGTTGACTGAGTGATTATCTTGAACTTCAGATGTGGATTCAGTGCAATTTAAGAGCATGTTTTTTTACCATAGCCAACAACAGGCTGGAGTTTGGACTTGTAGATTTAACCTGCTGGCAACTACACATCAAACCTGGGTCCTGTTGTAACAGCAGGAGGTTTCAAACAAGTCATTCTTTATGTTTTGTTTGCTGCTGTTTTGCAAACCTCAAAATTGAATCCTAGAACCTACTTCATTATTATCAAACAGATTTTATCTAGGTTCACATTGTATGTTTATTTGTTTGAGTTTATAGCATATGTGAATTGTGTCTTTTATGTATGCAAAATGATTGAAGTCATATGCATATCTATACACACGTGATAAATACCAATATTCTTGTGTATTCAGGCAGGTCTTACGAATAAATTTTGTACTTCTTTTATGCCTGCTTTGATAAATGAGACCTCTAGTACTTGCCTCTTGAATCAGTGAACCCTTTCATTCATGACCAAGACTGGCTCCACTCTCATTTAGCAAATCAGATGAGTCAGTGAGTTAAATGAATCCTAACTAGGCTCATTCAATCTGATGTAAAGGAGGACTCAGAAACACAGAGTATGGATCCATGTGCACAAGGTTTATTCACAAATAGCAAAAACCCTTGATGAAAAACAAATCTTTTAGTATAGTGTTCTGTGCACTGATATGTTTTTGGAAGACATGGGTTCTGTAACACTGAAACTGCTACAGCATTCAACAATAAAAACATTATACCAACATTCAAACATGGTGGTTGTAGTCTGATGATGTGGGGATGCTTTGTTGCATCAAGGTCTGGGTGACTTGCCATAAATGATGGAGCCACGAATTCTGTCCTCTAAAAGAAAATCCTGAAGGAATTTATTAGTCAAAATTCAAGCTAAATTGTTTATGAGGCAATCCAAAGCACAAAATTGAACTCTACCTCTGAATTATTCACTTAAGTTACATATTTTGCATAAGAATCTAAAAGCATTTTGTGTAAGAAATATGCAAAAACACTACTCTGTTTGTTGCCATAGCTGGTGACATGAGCAGTCTACACATTTGGGCAAACCATACAACTTAACGAAATGGTTCAGAAAAAAAGAATCAGAACATATCATATAACTGGAGTTGAATGTGGTAAATCGGAATGAATAAAGATTTCCTAAGCCGTTAGATTGGTAAAGGAAACTGTGAAAGCAGCCTTATCAGAAAAGCAGTAAATGCAGTGTGGCAAACATTTGAAAAAACATTTGAGAGGACAATATATTCAGGGCTGTCAATCAAGTCCCTTTCTGTTAATTAAGACTGCCTTCACGCTGAAGCCACAGAGAGAATGCACTGTTGAACTTTGTATTCATTTTAGAATTATAAGCAGCACAATATGCAGCTGGAGCTTGAGCACCACACAATTATAAAAGAGTACAAACATGCAAACATTTCATAATGCATATATGCATTTTATAATATATATATATATATATATATATATATATATATATATATATTTATATATATATATATATATATATATATATATATATATATATATATATATATATATATATATATATATATATATATATGTTGCCGTTTATATGAGCTGTTTGCTTTTCTGCAAAAAGAGTGGTATAAAGTTCCCCAACAGCAATGTGACTGGTGTAGAGCATGGAGCCAAAACACATGCAAATCAGGGTTATTCCACCAAATACTGATTTCTTAATGTTATTTAGCCAAAGCATTAAACACAATTTGTTTACAAATTATTTCCATTTAGTTTTATTTGAGTTATTAAAGTTCTGCAAATACTGCATGATCTTGGGTTATTTTGATGTGTTGTCATTTCCTTTAAATATACACTCTAAATAACAATAGTTATATTTTGGATTTAGGAGAAATATTGTCAGCAGTTCACAAAAAATGAAACAAAACTGTTCATCTCACCAATACATGCACCTGTAAGAAAAAACATAAGAAACTGATTATTTTGCAGTGGTCTCTTATTTTTTTCCAGAGCTGTATATATGGAGAGGATGTCATGTAAAGGTCATTTATATGTCATTTTCCTTGCAGAGGGCCCAGTGCTGTGGCGTATGGTGACCTATCCTCCTGCCCGGCGTGCTCTCATTGTGGGTTGTGGACTCCACATGTTCCAGCAGCTCTCTGGCATCAACACAGTGATGTAGGCATTATTCCTCTCTATCACACATCTTTCAATGCACAACAATATTACTAATAATGATATATTTTTTTTCCCTTTTGTATGGTACTTCAACACAAATCAAACCACCTGTGTAGATTAATAAAAACAATAAAAACTATAATAGCATTGTTAGAGTGGGAGGGAGACACTGTGCATGGAATAGCCTGTGAAATGTTACAAATGGTGGAAAAATAGAAGAATAGTGAGCAGGCAAGTAGAGGAGGGGGGAAAGAAAGATAGTGAGCAAGACTGCAGGTTGATGGATGGGTACTTGGTGAGTAGTGGTAGTAAATGATAAATGGAGTGATAGTGGGCAAAACATGAGAATGGATGGACAGATTGGAAATAGTTCTTTAGAGAAGACTGAATGGAGGAACAAGCCATCAGATAGCGAACATGCTGATACACCATTCAATTATGGGATGATCATGCTGGAAGAGGTTGTTGGATAACAGGTAGGTAATGAGACTGGAAGAGGAAGTTGGATAACAGCATGTTGATGAAGGTGGAAGAGGAGTTTGCATAATGGGGTGGTTGGATGATGAGATAGTGACCATGCTGAATGAGGAGATTACATGATGGGATGGTGATCAAGCAGAAAGTGGAGACTGGATGATGGGGTGGTGATCAGGCTGTAATCGGAGATTGGATCATATGGTGGTCACCAGGCTGGAAAAGTAGATTATGTGACCGGACTGGAAGAGGAAATTGGATGATGAAATGGTGACCAGGCTGGAAGAGGAGACAATGAAATGGTAACCAGATGATATGGTGGTCACCAGGCTGGAAAAGTAGGCTGGGTGATGAAATGGTAACCAGGCTGAAAGAGGTCACTGCCTGGTGGCATAATTAACAGCCTTGTGGAAAAGTTCAAATGGAGTATTAGTAAGCTATGTTTTCATGAAACTCAATGGAGGAAAGCGAGTAAGATGATATAGAAATAGCTAAAGACATATATTGATAGGAGAGAAGATTGGCCACGTAGACTTGCCCTGGATGTAGTTATTCAAGGTTATTTTCTTGCCAAGCAGACTTCTGTTCTTTATGAGCCTGGTAATTTTCATTGTTGACATGGCCAAAAACTGCCTGCCTTCAAAAGCTATTTGACTAGCATTGCAAACAACCAAACAGAATAGCCTACAAACACACACACACACACAGACACACACAGGTACCTTGTTTACTTATTTCTTCAAGCCCATAATTTAAAGATGGAATTTCTGGGGACTTTTTTTCACTTTACCAACTAGGTTACTCCAAAAGCTGTCATGATATCATGATGTTAAAAGCTTGTTTCCTACTGGAAACCAGTGCACAATAGTATACATAAGATGGTCACACCCAGTAAATATAGGTGGAGACATTTAACACGATAACCCCTTTTAACACTGTAGGCCAATAAAGTGTTGCTCATTGTTTCATTTTTATAATCTCTATTTATTCCTGTCATTTCTTCTGTTCCACCTTCTGCAATGAACTTCTCAAAAAAAGCTTTACACAATCGTGGAATATGTGCCGTTGCTAGGCAACCACTGATGTCACTAGCAAAAGGAGAAATGAATGTGTGTGTGTGCACGCGTACGAGTGTGTTTACTTTGCCTCGGCTCTTATTTTGGAAAGTGAGAGGGCTTTGCAGACAGGTCTGAAAAAATACATGATTTTTCTCTCAATGTATGTAGCATCAGTTAGTCAGTCTACTGGAACAAACGTACACACACAACACTGTTAAGTTTTACTTTTCGAACTCAGACTCTCTCACTCTGTCCAAGACACACACACACACACACACTTTATTCAGTACAACATAATAGCACTGAAAACATATCAGCATCAGTGGATTTATGGTTTTTATCCAAGGGTCTTTGGCTGGTCTTGCTCTCTGAATGATGTAACATGTCAAATTCTCACACACAAACAGCTCGTCACTTCGTCATCTGTCAGGCTCAGCTGTCCAAGAGATCCCTCCATCAGCCTGTCTCATAAAGCACAGCTCTCAGGGGCTTTTGTGGATGTCACTTAGAGACATGTAAGGGATGAGGCTTATCTAGACATTGACAGTTTTTATCCTCTGTGTGGAAGCTATAAATGTTATCTAAAGATAAGCATTTCCTCTAGCACAGAACTAATTCAGTATGTTGCTCGTTATCTCCTCATTTCCACTCATTTCTCCCTCGCTCTTTCTCTCCGTCTCTCTCTCTCTCTCTGTCTCACTTCCTTTCTCTTCCCATATTTAAACATGCACACACATATAAAAGCCTTGAGCAGGAGAACCTACTCCACCTTTGTGCATAAGACATTTAATTCAAAGAACACTGCATATCATTATAAGCATTACTGATGCAGAGCAGCACACTCGTCTTTCCCGTCTTTTTTCTTTCTTTCTCTTTCTCTCTTATCCTCTACCTCTGTCTACTTATCTCTCTCTTTTCTTTCCTTGTTTATTTCCCTTTTTCCTATCTCTTTTTCCTATCTCTTTCATGATTTTCTTCACCATCTCTCTCTCTCTCTCTCTCTCTCTCTCTGTCTCTCATTGACAACTGGCTGACATTTGTTCTTAAGCCCTTGCCCATCCAGCAGGCCCCAATTAACCAATGCTAAAATGTGGACATTAAAAATGACCTATAGCCACAGTAATAATGTGGCTCTGCTGAGTCCACAGACCGTCTCAGTGGTCTTTCTTTATCCCTCTTTAGCACATAGGTGAAAACAGAGTACCAGTGTAATTAGACTATGGTAATGTTCTCTCTAATCAGACTCTGACAAGCACACTCCTGTCCCATAATCCCCTGCTAAACCTTAAGCTCTATTCCATGATTGCTTATTTATTGTCTTCTTCTGCTCAGTAGAACACGCTTATTGCCACCTCAGGCCACCATCAGCATATTGGCTCAACAACCCTGTGAGCTAATTGTTTGCAGTGGCCTTCTCTGTATTTATCATTGTTATGAGACTCTAGCTGTGTCCCAATCATGTACTTTGTGAAGGTCTTATGCAAGTTGTATGTTCATACTCCAGTTCGCAGTATTATTTTCTAGTTGCTGGTTTTACTAATTAATATTATTAATGAAACTATAGCAAGGATACAAAGTCTGAATGAAATGCTTGGGACAAAACAGGCTGCTGTTCCTATGGATGCCTTCCTCTTACTGTTCAGAGACAATCTATTTTGTCATTTAGCATAATTGTTGCAGCTGTATAATTGGGGCAGTGTTGGCTCAGTGTTGGCCCCTAACCCTCAGTTTAAGCCCTACTGATCAGAATCATACCTAATGCTAATGCCATCTGTCACCCATCAGCACCACTGGACCTTTGTAAGCAAGAAATTTTACTTTGTAAGTATTTTTTGTTTGTTTTTCAAGTTGTACAAAATACATATGGATATATTAATGCATTCATTCACTGCAAAGTACATATATTTTCTTTTTCCCTATACACCCACCCCATAAAGAACCCTCCCTGTTGCACTGTATCACTTATAAATCATAAGTCTGTCTTCATGTTTGTGTTGGATAATCATTTATCATAGTCTTAACTTGTCAGGTCTATACAAAGAAAGAAACTGAACTTTTCTACATAAGACAAAATGCTGACATATGGTATAAAACTTTAAAGAAATAAAGTAATATCAAATAATACATAACATCCTTTATCCAAATTTGGTTGTGGGAAACTTTTCCTTACACTTAAGCAAGATGCATCATCTAACATTCATGGTTGTAAAGCTTATTATATTTTCATCATCTTTAGTTAGTTGGAGATTCTGTGGAACAACCCCTGAGCTGTTTGCTTTTTTTGCAAAAAGAGTGGTATAAAGTTACCTAACAGCAATGTGAAAAACTGGTGGAGAGCATGGAGCCAAAACGCATGCAAATCAGGGTTATTCCACCAAATACTGATTTCTTAATGTTATTTAGCCAAAGCATTAACACAATTTGTTTACAAATTATTTCCATTTAGTTTATTTAAGTTATTAAAGCTCTGCAAATACTGCATGATCTTGGGTTATTTTGATGTGTTGTCATTTCCTTTAAATATACACTCTAAATAACAATAGTTATATTTTGAATTTAGGAGAAATATTGTCAGCAGTTCACAAAAAATGAAACAAAACTGTTCATCTCACCAAAACATGTACTTGTAAGAAAAAAACATAAGATTTTTTTGTAGTGGTCTCTTATTTTTTTCGAGAGCTGTATATATATATATATAAACAGCAATTAAAGTCTTCAGTCATGGCTTTATGATGCTCAAGTGGTTATGATGAAGTTTGTGCACCTGGGTAGTGTAACGAGAACTTATAATAATACTTAATACTTTTAGAATACAAAGTAAATGTGTATATAATGGAACCTATTTAATCTTAACATTAGAAATTCCAGGTGTACATGAGTCAGTTAGTACAGATGTACAATAACAAGATATCACTTTAACGATAGACAAGGGCTGAATAAGCTTACATATTAATACAAACGTTGGGTGTCTTTAACAGCTTCATTCATTAACCTCTTGAAGTGCAACAAGCTGCCTGTGAGACTAGACCTGCTATACTTACTTTTGTAACTTACTGAAGAATCCATAGATATAATGAGTTCTTCAATATAAATAACTAAATAAAAAGCTGTGACTTTAAGAGATTACCAATGTGCTGTTTGGATTAACTACCTAAATCAGATAATGATTGATTTATTGGTCTGTGTGCAAACACACACACGTTTGTATGACTTTTTATCTTATATACTGTAATAGATTATAAGGGGTTTTTTTTGTCTCTTTATTCTCCTCTGTGTCTTTATGAGTTTTACAAAATAAGCTCGCATAAAATGTTGCTTGTGTTTATACTGAAGAGTCAGATAAAAAAAGAGTATGTGTGTTTAAAGACTGCTGATGCTCAGGATTGACAGATTGGCTCTTAAACAATATTTGCCTTACACGCTCTTGGTTTATCTCAGAGTTCCTGTTTTGACTCTGAAGGTTATTCTAGCCAATTGTTGCATCTACACTATTATCAATAGCCATGTAGTTAGCAATATTAACCATTAATGTGCACAAAGAGGATTATAATGGGGTGCACTTGCTAAAGTAAATTTAAAATCCATCATTTTTATTTTGACTTTGCTCTTCTTTGGTCTGGGTATTTGTGCATGTGTACTTGGCTGTGGACACGGCAAAATAGGTACAGATTACTGCCGGTCTCTGAGGTGCTGTGTAGCATCTGTGTGTGGTGCTGTGCTCATTCCCTTTCATTAGAGAAATGGGTCAGATCCCAAGGGGGCAATGCTTCTTTCTCTCTCTCTCTCTCTCTCTCTCTCTCTCTCTCTCTCTCTCTCTCTTTCTCTCTCTCTCTCTCTCTCTTTTGTTCTCTCAAACCTTTCCCCTCAATCTTGGTATTACCTACTCACCTACTCAGTTGGAATGATCCCATTTCCCCTACGTATGAAGAATTTCAGGGCATTCTTATATGATGTATATGCATATAAACAAATGAAAGGGAAACTCCTAAGTGTCTAGGTAAGACGTTGAGTCACCAGAACAACTTCAGTGCTCCTTTCCTTGATACTTCCTATTTCTGGAAGATTTTTATTTGTCACATACACAGTTTACAACTTGCAGTAAAATGAAATACCAGCACCTCCGCCTAGACTGTGCATATAAATAAACTAAATTTATAAATTTAATTAAAAATTAAACTAAATTTAATTAAAGTTAAAAAAAAAAAGATAAAAAGATAAAAAGAGGTAATAGAATCCTGGAAGGTTAAACACCATTGGTAATGGAATACTGGAGGGATGATCATCTACTGGAGGGATCTACTGACCACCATTCTTAGAACAGCTATTCTCTCAGTTGGTGTTTTGCTGATGGAGATTAGTGGCTAAAATGATGCTAAAATTAGTGGCACTGTCTAAAATGTTAGTCACAAATAAAGTGTTCAGTTGGGTTGAGATCAGGTGACTGTGACAGCCATAGTACATTGTATATAATTTTAGCTCTTGTGCCTTGTGGATGGGGACAGGGTCACCCTGGAATAGACCACTTTCTTCAGAATAGCAAAGTTTCATCAAAGGCAAGGCATGGTTTTTATATAGCACATTTCATACACAAGACAAACCAAGGTGCCTTAATAAATAAACACAGTTCCCAACATCCACCCAGTGTTCCAGATTCACTCTGACAATTACAAAGCAGCCACTGAAAATAAATGATTGAATACACTTGCAACAAGAAAGAAAGAAAGAAAGAAAGAAAGAAAGAAAGAAAGAAAGAAAGAAAGAAAGAAAGAAAGAATCCAACTAAGAAATCGGAAATCTTAGGAATCGGAAATCTTAGGAATTTTAAGGAATCCAGGAAGGAATAAAGGAACTAAATATGTTTTTCTTTCACAGCCTCTTTCACTCTATCACTCTTTCTAATTCCATTTTGCACCATCTCTTACTCTCACAGTCTCCATCCATCCAACACTTGGTCAATCTGGGTAGCAGAGATCACTAATGTGTTTTTTAGGATGTTAATGTGCTTGACAGGATTGTTGCACTACAGAGCACAAAAAGCAACCTCTTGTCCAATGAAATGTCTGTCATCGATGTCTGCCTGTCATATTGCTTACAAAACCTTTGTACTGGCAATCGTATTAGTGCATGCAGTCACCCTCTAACCACTTTTAAATAAATTAAAACCAAGGAAACGTCTGCTCTTTCTCATAGTGAGAGACAACCAAATGGATCAAATACAGCCTTCTCTTTAAGGCTGGTCTTTATCACTCCTATTTTATGTTGTACTTGTAAATCAGAGTAATATCGAACCGGCATATTCAGGAAAAAATTTATTGTTCTCTGACTGAGAATGTCACCTACAGGCTAGATATTATTCATACATACAGGCTGACACAAACCATCATGACATTTTATGCCAACAGATCACCTCCTCCTCAGCCATAGTGATTCACTGGAATTTTCAGTCATTGTTATGCTAAGCCTGAGCTCTCCCAGTTTCCAAGTGTGTGAGAGAAATCCTGTCCTTCTCTCCCTATATGCTTAGCCTGCTCATCTCCAGTGAGGCTCGCAGAACAGCATTAGTAGGTGTTAACATGGATCTGTGGCTTTTCCTTCTGCTTGCTAGAGTTCAGGCATTGAACATTTTGTCCTGGACAATATCCAGCTCATGACACTTGAATCAAGATGCACATGCTGTGTGTCTCTGCAAAGTACTATTAGAACACCACATGTCTTTACTTTATTGTGCACACAACCTAGCTAAGAATTCGTCCTTCCTGAGGAATGCTACTTTGCTTCGTGGAAATCTTAAAGGTACAGCTTCACCTTTGACTATTAGAAAGCACTGAAATTTTAAACCATTCCAAAAAATGTTGCATAATCAAATCATTACAGGAACCTTAATTTATTTGTAATTCAAATACTTTTTTGGTCAAATAAAGGAACAATTATAGTATCACTAGAAAGTGTGTATTAATATAAATATTTGATTTCACTTGCAGTCATATTATTGTCAGAGCTGTTCTAGAAAATTGTTATAGAAAATTAATCAACACCTTTAATTAGTGACTTAGTGAGTTAATTAGTGAATTAGTAATTAGTGAGGCTTCAGCTGTGCTGTGGTATATGTTGGTCATAATTACCAATGAGTAAATTTAGGGCTGCTGCACTGATACACCATGTGTAAAATTTACACCTAACCGAGAACAGGTGTTATGTCCAATTTAAAGGTGTAAAGGTGATAATTGTTTCTTTAACCTGCCCAGTCTTCTATATTTACACTTTGACACATGGGTTAGTTAGCAGGGTTGGGGGGTTTTTTTTACACTGAAATAACTGGAAATAACTCTTTTCAGTCAATGTTGTTTTGTCCTTCAAAATCCTTATTTATGAAATCTACCTTTATTTGCTATATGATATTTTAGCCATCCATGCAGCTTTATTAAGAATGTATAGCTTAATTGATAATTCATTCCTGTAAAAACTGTTCCTGTTTTTGTTTTGTTTTTGTTTTTTTTTCAAAAAGTGCATGTTTTGCACACTACTTGCACAACTTCCTGTGGTACTTACAGTCTAGCCAGTAGTGATGTGCAAAGCAACTGGAAATTTGTATGCACATTGCAACTTGGAATTGTGATATGTCAGTACTTTGTTTACAGGTTAGGATGTGGCACAAATAAAGGGCTCAACTGTGGAGGTGTCCACCCTCTGAACAATTTTGAGCATACAGCAATAACCAGAAAAGGGGGATCTATTGCCATATTTTCACTTAGCTCCCTTCCCCCACTGTCAAGCTGAAGGCTCTGTCCTAATGTATTCCTCCATTACTCTTCACACTTCTTCCTCAACCAGTAGCTTTTAATCATCTTCCCATGGGCTTCTGACAGAGACAGAGCCAATTAGAGAGTGGGAGGGTTTTTTTTCCAAAGAGATTTGACAAGGGTCGCCACTGATTCTTGGTACTCACTGCAGTCTGACCCTCAGGAACCAGTCTGGGGCTTTTAAGGCTGCTGTGTAATTTTCTTTCTCTTTTTTTCAGTCTATCTTTTTTTACTTTACACTCTCTAGAGTTGGGGTACTGAAGATTTTCAATAAATCTGGAAGCTGCTGCAAAATCGCACAAAGATTAAACTGCCACAACTATAAATCAAAACATTCAATTGTGAAAATATTCGCTGTTTAATGAATTTGTGTCTCTTTGAGTTCTTTTCTATGTTTTTACTTTGGCTTTTAAGTTGCCATGCCTGTTGCCATGAGCACTGGGTCAACCATGATACAGCAACCTGGAGCAGAGAGAGTTAACAGCTTTATGGGCCCAACAGTGACAGCTTGGTGGTGCTGGGGCTTGAACTCCCTGACCTTCTGACCGATAACCCACTGACTTAACTCTTGATCTGCCACTTCCTGCAAGCCTATTCTTCAATCTATGCTGTAGCCCATAGTGGAAAAGCATGGCTACAACTGCATCATAAAATGGTGTACATTTTAATGAATCAGCAGTTCTGTAGTAGTCCACAGCAAATCCTGTGGCAAAAGGTAGACAGTGAGAACCTGAAAACAATATTAATTAGAAAATCTGCATAAAATCATTTTTCATTTCATTGTCTGTACCACTTATCCGATCTATCCTCGGGTCACGGGATCCTCTCAGGCATCAAGGCAGGATACACCCTGGACAAAGTGCCAACCCATTGTAGGGCACACACACATTCACTACAGGCAATTTAGAGACTCTAATCAGCTTAGTAGCATGTCTTTGAACTGTGGGTGGAAACCGACCAAGCATGGGGAGAACATGCAAACTCTACACACACAGTGAGCGGGACACAAACTCAGGACGCTGGAGATGTGAGGCAAACGTGCTAACCATTAAGCCACCGTGCCACCTTGGTGCAACATGTCCTAGAAAAATATTAAATGCATGTTTGGCAGAGATAATTCTTCATTTATTTTCCTTTTATAATTAGTATTATACCTTCAGCAAAACTGTCATTATGCCACAGGGGAGCTTCACATGCATATCTGTGTTTGGAGCACTTTTTCACTGATGTCTAACCCTACTGGCAACACTGAGGGTTTAGTAGTGATGGGCATTTTGAGTAATTTTTTTTTTAACATAAGTCCTCAAACACAAAAACATCTCCCAGTAAGTCTGTAACAGGGTGAGTATGATTCCTTCTGCATAAGCTGCTGGATTCCAGTAAAACTTTCTGAGTGGTGCTAGATTACATTCTAACTAAACAGAAGAAGCTTCCGCTTATTGCAGAGTAAAATTTTATATAGAAGGTGTACTTTCAAATAAATAGACATATATTGATCCACAGATGTTAATCCAGATGATATTGTTGGGTGAGAATGTTACAGAAGTAATAGAAATTTTGGAATTCTTAAAGATACAATTGTGTACTTAAACAATCCTAAACTAAAGTTGATACACATGTGTATTTACATCAGATGTATGCTTATAATCATTCTCTTACTGTAGAAATCCTCGCAGTTACATTACAGGTACCTGTATAGTTTATTAGAGACACTTGGAGACAAAAAGCACCAAAAATTTGTTTGTTATGTAAAGAATAAAACACTTTATGGTGATTTGCCTTTATATAAAAAATAATCACGTTCACTGGGGAGGATGATACTGCTTCAGGCGGCTCTAACAGCACAGCACAAAATGTTTATTTTCCTTATTACTCCAACATTAACATTCTTTCTGTCATATTTTTTTTTCTGTTAATAGTTAATTTAATATTTGAGAACATGGAGAACATTCAGTGAATAAAGTTCATATTTCCAGTTACATCATAGCAGCCTGAGATAGTCATTTATTTGCTTGCCACTCTTTGTCTCTCTCTTGAATTATTGTAACTAACAATCTTCAAAACCCTCCATCCTGAATACTTTGCCATGTCAAGAAGCTTAAACGAACAGTTTCACCATATCAACAGCTAAACCCTTTTAATAATTTGTTTATGTGATGTGTCCATAGTAGTACCTATGTATCTTGCTGCCAGAGAAACATATTAGAAAAATGTTATTAACATTATTAACATCAGTAATTTGCTGATTAATATCCATTAAAAAAAAATTAACCAATCAAAATTCTGGAGAATTCACCAGCGCTTTGGTGTTATCAGGATTTAATTTAGCCTGACTCGCATGTGAAATTATTTCGCTTTCCTTAACCGCACCAGTTTAATATCAGAGCAATAACATTTCCTTTTTTTTATGACCTGAAATCCACATTGAATGTTTCAAATTATTTTGCAATTATGTTCAAAAGAAAAAGATACGATTGTTCCACATCATGCAGTGAGTGGTCTCTTCAGACACACAGCTGAGCCCTGTCTTCCCACAGGCAGGATAAACAGCTGTACTAATTGAAGCAACTGGGGCGAGGGTCGCATTCTGGCTAGTGATTTTTAGATGCTGATTGTTTTTCAGTGCAAATCAATCCTCACAGCAAGATATCTTTACCAACAATTTTTCATTTATTCATGCTTGTTTCTCCCTGGCATGAGGCAGTCTATGAAAGCTCTGGACTACAAATAAAAAATACCCTTGAAGCACTTTGTTGTTATTTCCATTTAATATTTTAATAGTTTTGACTTAATATAGTTATTAAGTCCCTACAGGATTTTGTGGAGGGTTTTTCTAGTGTTATGGCCAGAATGCTTGATTTTGCTGCACTTTTTCTTTAAAAAAAATGAGTTTTTTGTAGAAAATTACTTGAATTGTTGAAGTTGCAAGCACAATATTCTCATTTCAAACTAATACCAGTGTACACACATAATCTGGGTTTTTAATGTATTAAGAAAAAAAATTATGAGATGTTAAATGCAAAAAATGCCTCAAGATCTTTAAATAAGGAGTTGATTAAAGTACCGTACACATTTTGTACTAATGAATTTAAAATAACAACTTGCAGTTCAGGGTCCAGTTTGGTTTTTCTTTACTTGTTGATTGCATGTATTTCCACTAAAGAGAGACAGGGTGTTATTTTTCTGAGCAACTGAGGGTTAACTGCTTTGCGGGCTTTCAGTATTGGAAATTGAACTTAAAATCTTGCGAATGACTATCACAAAGATATTCTAAATGATCCACCACTATATTCCTCACAGCTTCATTCGGTTCATTAATCATAGAGCAAAGAACTCAGCGCGATTGCTTGAGGCTGCTGTTTCCTGATAATTTAGCAGCAGCAGCCGCAGCAGCAGGAGCGACTCAAAGTGCAGACATGTTTAAACTATGGTTTCTCACCTAATCAAGCTCATTCTCCATCTACGGCACACAGCATGAAGCTTGAGAGGAAACCCAAACGAGATGTATTTAAAGCCACTGTTCTCTGAATCAGAGCTTCGCTACAGAGGAAGCTCTAAATCAAAGGAAGGAGGTCTAAATCAGACAACTTTGTTTCCAGTTGCTTGTAAAATTATAAATCTCCACATGTGGACTCATTTTGCATAGTGTTTTATTACATTTGGGTACTTTTTAAGACCATGATTGTTGCACTTGTAATAAAACTGTATGGTTTCTATAAAAGTATGATTTCTAGGCTGTATACTTGGCATATTTGATAAAGCAGCATTATTGCATTATAGGGTTTTTTTTATTATTATTTTCACTAAAAACATTCTGATAACATGAAATGGATTTCAAACAACAAACAATCACACAGAAGTTATAATTAAGGTCTAAATATGTGTTATGTTCTTGCCTGAAAATGTCTCAGTATTTTAGTGCTTAATAGTAGGTCTAGAGATCCGTGACCTCATCTTCCTCCTCTACTTCCCCCTCGATCTGTTTGCTTTGAACATTTTACCAAAACCAACATGCCAAGCATGTCCAACAAAGCTGTCGTGCTGCAATTACTGTAAGATATGTAATTAACAAGACAATGTTGCACATGATGCTGAGCACTTTGATATCACATGCTGAGCAACAGAAAATTTAAAAAATGTCTAAAAGTAGCTGTGAAGCACACTCTGTAATTTGTCAGTGTTAGATAAGTGATGAACAGAATATCAAAATGAGAGACAAGCACAGAACAAAATGTATGTCTATTATTGTATGACTTTAAACTATCCTATCAGTTAGTATGCACTTTATTTAAGGGTCTGGT
Source organism: Hemibagrus wyckioides (assembly GCF_019097595.1). Lineage (NCBI taxonomy): Eukaryota > Metazoa > Chordata > Actinopteri > Siluriformes > Bagridae > Hemibagrus > Hemibagrus wyckioides. Next base: position 8,706,168 of record NC_080728.1, read on the forward strand.
TGAAGATGATTTGTGAGGATTATTTCCTGACAATAGTTTGTTCTGAGAAAAGGCTTGGATAAATCTCTTAGGGCTATATTCAGAGGATTTACTACCAAAATTTCACACACTGGTATCAGATGTAACTACGCACTTAAGCTCCAATACTCATATAGTTGCATGGTACCACTGTATAACCACAACAACACTATTTCATGCTGAAATAGATGATTGACTTAAAAACTATGGAATACCTATTGTATTCATGTACATATATATAATATGAGGCCAAAATTGAGTACATTTAAAATATTCAAATTTACTTTGCCAGGAGTATGTATTTTTTACATGGAGTACACTGGAGATGTTAGCACTGGCACATATTTTTATGGAAGTATTGATCAAATTACAAATTAAATAAATGAATGAATAAATAAATATTTAAAAAAATAAATAAACTAATTTTTTTCCACAAGCCGAAACAGCAAATTAATAGCATTATTAAATAATCTACATCCCCAAACACAATGATTTTATGGCTTCAATAACCATCATAGGATCTAATGACTACAATATATTGTGTGCAGAATTAACTACTAAAAAGAAAAATGAATACGTGTGATGAAGCAAGTGCTGTTTTATAACCTGCCAAATAATGAGGGTCATACTGTTAAACCAAATGTTCAGTGATTAATGTGAAATCACAACTCGGGGTATTCATGCAGCAATATATTGGAAAAATACCAAATGCCTTTTAGATGTTTCTTTCAGTGTTTCCCATTCTCTCATTAATAAGTGTATGTTTGTACTATTCTTTTCTTTGTAAAGTGTGTCTGGCCTTTATGTCCAATTATAATACAGCAACCTTGGAGGAAGTCTCTGACAATCTTGGATAAATAAGATCTATACAGGACATTTTAATTAATCTCAAATGAGAAGCTCAAAAAAACAACTTAAGTTCCTGTTTAAACTTTCTTTGTGTAAATGTTGACTTTAGGACATTAAGTTGGAAATATTGATCAATTTGACACAAAAAGATTAACAGTTAAGTATATTCAGTATTTTTGTATGAATGCTATCTTGAATGCTAACCTCAGCATGAAAGTATGTACACTGGGAGAGAGAGTGTGTGTGTGTGTGTGTGTGTGTGTGTGCGTTTGTGCTGTGTCTGCTGCAGACTATGGGAGCCTCAGATAGACATTTCTGTCTGTCTCTGTTGGATGTTAATATGCTGTTAGTTTTGAAGGGCAATCAGTTTAGTCTGTATGCTCAACATGAAGTGAGCACTTTAAATCATGAGGATAGGGTGAGTGTCTCTGATTGATTTGAAAAAATGGCGAACACCACTGAGGACAAACACTCATTATGACAATACACTCAAGATTTTGTTCCTCAGTTGTGAGACAGACTATATTTTGCGGTACTGTTTTAGTCACCTATTGGTTTATTACCTAATCATTTAACATCTGTACAACTGCTAATTCAAGTAATTATCCAATCAGCCAGTCATGTGGCAACAGGGCAGTGGATTAGATCATATAGAGACAGGTCAAGAGATCAAACATCAGAAAAGGGAAAAAGTTTAGAGATCTCAGTAACTGATTATGGCCGGGTTGTTGGTGCCAGACAGGCTGATCTGCTGGAATTTTCACACACAACACTTCCAAGAGTTTACACAGAATGGTGTAAAAAAACATCTAGCATCTCATAACACAAAGCAGATACTCTGGTCACCCAAAAAGAGGAATCTGCAGCTTTAGTGGACACAGACTAACCAAACTGGAAAGTGAAAGACAAGAAAAACATCATCTAAACCTTTCCCACTCTCTGCTGCCACATGATTGGCTGAGTAAGCAGGTGTAAAGATATTTCTAATATAGTGGCCAGCTTGCCTGAAATCATTCTTTACATGTTTATTTCTGCTTTAATTGCATTTAGTTATTTGGCAGTTGCTCTTGTTGAATCTAGCACATCTGCAGGTAATTATAATTTGAAAGACAAGAGTCAAATGCTAGTTTGTAAAAGTGGTAGATTGGTCTAGGTGGTTACAAAAAGACAATTTCAACCTAATTGCAAAAACAATCAGTAAGAAAAGGACAATTTCAAGCCAGAGTACATAAACAATTAAAATAAATAATTGACCAAGAGAGAATACAGAATATAATCAATGCAATGCAATTGAACTAAAAGTTTGCAATTACTATCAGTAGAGCCATTTTGTGAACGTTTCAGCAGTGCTTTAACCCTTGGAAATTTACACCTAGAATTTTTACGATTGTGTATTCATTATTACTTGGTTGTAGCTTGAACTACGGTCTATCTGAGTGAGATTTTAAATGTATAATGTTTGGAATTTATTCATATCTATTCATAATTCATTGCAACAAAAAAAAATAAAAATTAAATGTTCCTCAGTAAATATACAAACATTTCTAATGACGCTTCAGTGTTTGGTTGTTGGTAGAAATCTGTCTTTTTTATTTATACACTATATTGCCAAAAGTATTCGCTCACCCATCCAAATAATCAGAATCAGGTGTTCCAATCACTTCCATGGCCACAGGTGTATAAAATCAAGCACCTAGGCATGCAGACTGTTTTTACAAACATTTGTGAAAGAATGGGTCGCTCTCAGGAGCTCAGTGAATTCCAGCGTGGAACTGTGATAGGATGCCACCTGTGCAACAAATCCAGTCGTGAAATTTCCTCACTCCTAAATATTCCACAGTCAACTGTCAGCTGTATTATAAGAACGTGGAAGTGTTTGGGAACGACAGCAACTCAGCCACGAAGTGGTAGGCCACGTAAACTGACGGAGCGGGGTCAGCGGATGCTGAGGCGCATAGTGCGAAGAGGTCGCCAACTTTCTGCAGAGTCAATCGCTACAGACCTCCAAACTTCATGTGGCCTTCAGATTAGCTCAAGAACAGTGCGCAGAGAGCTTCATGGAATGGGTTTCCATGGCCGAGCAGCTGCATCCAAGCCATACATCACCAAGTGCAATGCAAAGCGTCGGATGCAGTGGTGTAAAGCACGCCGCCACTGGACTCTAGAGCAGTGGAGACGCGTTCTCTGGAGTGACGAATCGCGCTTCTCCATCTGGCAATCTGATGGACGAGTCTGGGTTTGGCGGTTGCCAGGAGAACGGTACTTGTCTGACTGCATTGTGCCAAGTGTAAAGTTTGGTGGAGGGGGGATTATGGTGTGGGCTTGTTTTTCAGGAGCTGGGCTTGGCCCCTTAGTTCCAGTGAAAGGAACTCTGAATGCTTCAGCATACCAAGACATTTTGGACAATTCCATGCTCCCAACTTTGTGGGAACAGTTTGGAGCTGGCCCCTTCCTCTTCCAACATGACTGTGCACCAGTGCACAAAGCAAGGTCCATAAAGACATGGATGACAGAGTCTGGTGTGGATGAACTTGACTGGCCTGCACAGAGTCCTGACCTCAACCTGACAGAACGCCTTTGGGATGAATTAGAGCGGAGACTGAGAGCCAAATGCGCTTCTGGAAGAATGGTCAAAAATTCCCATAAACACACTCCTAAACCTTGTGGACAGCCTTCCCAGAAGAGTTGAAGCTGTTATAGCTGCAAAGGGTGGACCGACATCATATTGTACCCTATGGATTAGGAATGGGATGTCACTTAAGTTCATGTGCGAGTCAAGGCAGGTGAGCGAATACTTTTGGCAATATAGTATATGTCTCAGTTGGTCTTGCAGAAATAAATGGTGTGTAAATGGTGGCATAAATGTTAAATATGAGAAAAAGGTTAAGATAAAATCAGATCATGATTCTGTAAGTATCTCAAAAGGATTAAAGTGCATAAGGGTGTGTAATCACTTAAAATGTCATTTTGATATCAAACTTTAGTCATGACATTAAAGATTAAACTTTTAAATGAAACATTTTGACATTTACAGTATGCACATGGTTGTTAAACACAGGGAACATATTTAAAGTTTAAGTGAATATAAAGTGGACAGAGCTTTGTTTTGTATATCATAGTAAGCTTTTGGAATTTATAAAACACATGCCAGTAATTACTGTCATTTACGGTATTAACTGATAATATTTGAGTTAAGGAGCTTCTTTTTTTATTTATTTAACCAAAACACAAATACATATATCAAATGTAATTAGTACTAATCTGACACCTCTCTGATTCTTTAGACCTTCTGGGGTGTTATTGAGATGAGAATTTCACAGTGCATTGCAATGTTAGTATTTTGTTTAGAATTCCATTTTCCCCTTCCTGCAGGTACTACAGTGCCACCATTTTGCAGATGTCTGGAGTGCAGGATGATAAACTGGCAATCTGGCTGTCCTCACTGACCGCCTTTACTAACTTTCTGTTCACACTGCTGGGTGTGTGGATGGTAGAAAAAGTGGGGAGAAGAAAACTGACTCTGGGCAGTTTTGTAGGTGAGTATGTACAGCATGTCTCACCTTCTTTTTTTTCACTATTGTATTGGTGGCTTAGAGACTATGCAGTAATTTTAAAAAATGTGAGATATTGCCAAGCAACTGTGAAAACAGGAGCCCTTGGTGACTAGCTAGGAGACAAAGAGTGAGGAGAAAGAATGACTTTTTACAGAAAAGAAAATGTTCTGCATTTTCCTGTCAGTGATTAAGTGAATGCCTGGTGTTTGAAGCTACAGTAAATTAATTGGGTGACTTTTGTGTTCGAACTAAGTTTAAGGATCGGTTTTCATGAGCATTTGATAGATCATCATGTAGAAACCATAGTTTGGATTTTAAAATGCATAAAAGTCATTTTATGCATTTACAGTTATGTGTAAAAATTAGGACACCCCATTGAAAGCCTGTGTTTTTTTTTTACATAGCTAAAGATATGGGCATTTGATCTTCATTTCAACAATATTGAAAGATTCAAGTAATATAACTAAACAACTAAAATCAAAGAAACATCTTTTTTAAATGATCTGTAAAATGTAATTTTAAAAAATCCAAATTCTCATGAGGAAAAAGTAAGGACACCGCCACATTTATTTGTACTTAAAATGGATAAATTGGCCTAAAGGTGTATCACATCAGGTGCAAATTATTAGAACACTTTTACAGAGCATTTTGAAGGAGGCTTGCCTTATTTAAACCTCAGACATTTAGCTTGGTTTGCTCTTAATTGTTGAAGTGAGAGGCATCCAAATCCAAAGAGCTCTCTGAGGCCTTCAGAAACAAGATTGTTGATGATTATGAGTCTGGTAAGGGATATAAAAAGATCTCAAAAGAATTTGTAATCAGCCATTCCATTGTCCAGAAAATCATTTACAAGTGAAGAACATTAAAAACAACTGCCAACATGGCCAGGTCAGGTCATCCAAGCAAATTCATCCCAAGAGCAGACCACAAGATGCTTAAAGACGTCTCCAAAAACCCTATAATATAATCAAGGGACCTACAGCAAGCTTTTGCTACAATTTATGTCAAAGTGCATGAATCTACAATCAGAAAGAGACACAACTTTAGTTATTATAGGAGGTGTGCAAGAAGGAAACCTTTGCTATCTAAAAAACATGAGGGCAAGACTGAAGTTTCCCAAAGAACACAGAGTTCTGGAATAATGTGCTCCAGACAGATGAGTCTAAAATTTAATTATTTGGACACCATAACAGGGCATGTTTGGTGTAAACCAAATACAGCATTTTAGCAAATTATCCTCATACCAACTGAAACATGGAGGTGGAAGTGTTAAGGTTTGCTGTAGCAGGACCTGGCCAGCTCACCATCATAGAATCCATTATGAATTCTACATTGTATCAGAAGGTGCATGAGGAACATGTGAGACCATCTGTCAAAAAAATCAAAGCTAAAGCAGAACGGAACCTTGCAACATGACAATGACCCAAAACATACCACCAGGGACTGGCTGAATATAATAATGAATAAAAAATAATGAAGAATTCTGGAAAGGCTGAGTCAAAGCCCAGATATAAATCCTAATGAGATCCTGTGGGGTGATTTGAAATGGACTGTGCATGCAAGAAATGCCACAAACATCACATAGCTGAAAGAATTCTGCATTGAGGAGTGGGAGAAACTTTCTTCCAGTCGATGTCAGAAACTGGTAGATGGCTACAAGAAACATCTCATAGAGGTTTCAGCCAATGGAGGAAACACTAGCTATTGGGGCATAGGGTGTCCTAACTTTTTCCTTGTTTAATAAGTGAAAACAAAGCAATAGTATGTTGTTTGCAAGCAATTACATCTCTTTTATCTACAGGTACAAATTAAAACAAGATCAGAAATTGACTTGTTGACATTTCTTTATAAAGAACTGAATGTTCAGTGGGGTGTCCTAATTTTTTCACATGACTGTATATTTAGAAATGTATGATTATAATTTATGGAAACAGCTTTTTAATCTATAATACCTGGCCTATGTTTGATACTGCTTTACATATTGTGTTAATATCACTCTCCTTTCTTCTGTGTGAGCAGGAACTTGTTTGAGTCTATGTCTCCTGGCTGTTGGGTTCTTGCTCTCTGCTCAGCACTCTCCCCCTGTCACCCTTCACCATGCTGACCATGCTCTGGCCAACACCAGCTGCTTTACCTATATGTGAGTATAGTACATGCTGGGTGTGTCCTTCTAGTCCTCCTCAGCTTAATGCTACGGCAAGTATATTGCATATTATCTAGATTATAATGGCTCTCGGAAAGGGGTTGTGGACTGGTGATTCAGAGTTCAGATGCAAAGTATTTCAGTAGCCAAATCCTAGTACTGCACATAGTCCAGCAAGTCTACTGTTTCTGTATGAACCAGTGCGTTTTCATAATCCAACTGCGTGTAGCAGATCCTCTGTTGTTGTGTATCCATTCACCTGCTTTTCAGTAAAATATTTCACTAAAGGGAGCTCATCAGACCAGAGATGTCAGAAAATTTTCACAGAATTTTCTTTTCCTTTATGTTTCCAACTGAAAACATTTCTGTTTAAAGAAAAGTTGAAAAGGAATGCAGGATGTTTAAAGATGATTAGCTTTGCTTCAAGTTCAAAACAGATGTGTCTCATCTCTTTAGAGTCATAATTGGTACCATAAAGTACCGCTATAAAACAAAATGAAATCACTTCAAATTGTCTATACAGTGGCATGTAGGCATAAACAGATTTGTTAAGTATTAATGGCTTACTGTTCTCACCATTCAGTCATGTTAGGTACATATTCAGAGCTTTGTAAAGAATTTATGTAACTGAAAGGTTTAGGAGTATAGCCTTGCTGTGGGAGGAGAATCCAGTTTTAGGTGAAAGCAAAAGTTCACATCTTACTTTCTCCGGAAATACAGTAGTATATAGTATATATAGTATGTAAGTCTTGTCATTTATAGTGTGCAAATTACCAATAAGGAGATAATTTATTGGCACTCAAAATTCACATTGACTAAAAACAAATGCTCTTATTGCATGGATTTTTTATTAATCTCCTTACAACACAACTGAATCATCTAATCAAGGGTTGATTAGCTGACAAGTGGCATCAGGTGTGCTGGTGCTGCACAGAGATTGCTGGCTGAAATGGGCTAGTCTAGTGTCCAATCATGGTTTATGAATTATTTATGACTCAAAAAAAAAGAAAAACATGCGCAGGTTAATCAGCTGTCCAATCCTGAATCGGGACATTCGAAATTTGATGTATTTAGCTAAATCAGCCATTTACTTTAAGAACCCAAGATGAACAAACCAGGATCTTGCCTTTGGATCTGTGATGGCTGTAAATTGTTGTGTTAATGGACTTCCCTCTGTGTAGTAAAGATCAAACATGGCCAGTGTGCTTCCTTTGGTCTCTGTTGTTTGGTTAATGCTGTTGTAATAGGGCCTCTGATGCATGTGACCCTGCAACCTGAAGCCATGCCATCTTAGAGAGAGAGAGAGAGAGAGGGAGAGAGAGAGAGAGAGAGAGAGAGAGAGAGAAGCTGCTTGTTCTGTCCCAATTTACTCTCATACCACCCAGCTGCTGAAACAACACTAGTTCATTAGTCCATAATGGAGGCTGAATGGCTGTGCTGTCATCACAAAAACAAACCAATCTGTGCTAGCCTGCTCTGTCATTTATGTTCAGTCTACTCTCTGCTCTTTGTCTTCCTTACACATACACATGTATATTATTCCCTTATAAAATCTTTGAAATTTGTAATGGCATCTTTAATTGTGTGAGTCTGTGTGTGCGCTGTACCCTCTGATTCCTGCTCTTGGCTGACATAAGTGTGAAGTTCACTGCAAGTCAAAATAACAACATAATACCTTAAAATAATGAGTAATAAAGCTAGCACTTTTATTTTCACAATTTCCAGATCCAAGTTTCTGTACTAAAAGCGTGTGCTCACTTTTGCACCAGGTCATGTGAACTATGTATGCTGGATCCAGGCTGTGGCTTTTGCTACCAGCAGAACGGCACTGCTGTGTTCGCTTCCTCCTGTGTGCCAGTCAATCAGGCCTCCACAGAGAGAGCAGCGTGGGGCAGGTGAGTCATAATCGGCATCTGAGTGTGTGAGCGTGAGTTCGCCTTTGCAGGTCGAGATTTTCCACTAAAGCTCAGCAGCACACAAAAGTGACATTAGATCATTCTGGATGTCACATTACCCCTTTCTTTTTAAGTAAGACGTGACTCATTTTTTCTTCTCTGTCAGAGTATCGCAGTATCTTATGGTTACCTTGCAATTTGCAAGTTGATATCTCTGTTTACTGTCCTGCAGGTGCTCCAACTCCAGCTCCAACAGTTTATGGGCTTATAATTTCTGCCCAACCTCTTACTCTTGGCTGGTTCTCCTAGGTCTTATTCTTTACTTGGCTTTCTTTGCTCCAGGTAAGAAGTTTGAGAACAAACTAATTGATTTGAAATACTAATGGTCCGTGCTGGATTCATTTAAACTGACATGCTTATTAGTATAAAGTTGATTTTCTCCCAACAATTTGTCCTTGGTTTCATTTTGGTTGTTTAGATAAACATATTTTTATGACTTTTAGGTTAAATCCTAAATAAAAGCATGTCTTTCAGGACTGGGCCCGATGCCATGGACTGTTAACTCAGAGATTTACCCGCTGTGGGCAAGGAGCACAGGCAATGCCTGCTCAGCTGGAGTGAATTGGACATTCAACGTGCTAGTGTCTCTGACCTTTCTACACATAGCCCAATACCTCACCTACTATGGTACGATTATAATTCTAAATTCCAAAATATAAAAAAGGCTATCCGGCCATGTTTGTTTTCACATATCTGAGGTATTAGTTTAGGTTTTGTAAACAGAGCACACTGTCAAGCTTGACTGTCTGCGTCATAAAAATAGAACAAAAAATAAAAATAGGCTAAGAATAAAATTACAATTAAAAATAGACAAAAAATAATGTTATTTAAATATTTAAACATTTTGTTATTTAAACATTTTGTGTCATATATTAGATACTAAAAAGTTATTTGAGCCTAAAAGGAGAGATTAAAACATATATAAATTTTTTGCAATTCAGTTTGCTCTTATAGGTCTGATATTGAAGTTTGGATTGAGATTTCTCTGTTATCTTCTAGGTGCATTCTTTCTGTACTCAAGCCTGGCACTGCTGGGCTTCTTCTTCGTTTACGGATGTCTCCCTGAGACGAAAGGCCGCCGGCTAGAGGAGATCGAGTCGCTATTTGAAAGCCGCCTGTGCTCTTGTGGTGCATCAGACTCAGATGAGGGCCGGCAGGTGGAATACATCCGGGTTAAGGGATCAAATTATCACCTGTCAGATAATGACGGTTCAGACGTGGAGTAAACCTCAGGTGAAAGTTCAAAGAACACCCAGTAGATCCTCTCTCAGCTCTGCACGCGGCATGAGGAGAGTAGAAAAGGAAATCACTTTTCAGCTTCACCCCACCATGACATCAGTCCCATCTGTAGCAGTCAGGCTGCATCTTACAAACACTGCACTCCACTTTAAAGGAAAAATGGAATTGACATATCCAAACATACAAAAACAAAAAGTGCTACACCTGCTTTGGTGAGATGTCATTTAAAAGTATTTGAGTTGGATAGTGCAGTGCTCACAGATACTGACAGTATACTGACAGATATTACACAATGTTTTCTGTGCTCACTGAGGTAAAATGAGGTGTTTGCTATACAGAACAACTGTCAGTCGACTATGGTAGTCTTATGTTTTTGTGAAGATGCTAGGCTTTGGCATTGGCAACTTGTTCTCACCAGTGTTCAGTTCATTTCTGTAAACAACATTCTAACAGTTTAATAGTTAAAAATTTTGTAGCATACCACACATAGGTGGTAATTTGGATTCTGCTGTTTCCCGGAGCAGCTCTTTTGTCACAAAATTGTATTTGGAGCTGAGAGTGTTGGAACTGATTTGTCCAAAATTTCGTGTCTATTTCAGGTAGACCAAACAAAACATTTTTGCATTCTTTTATAGTGTGTTATGACCACCTTAGTCAGTTTTTCACAATATCTGTACTCAACTCAAACCCATGTTTACCTTTATTTGATCGAATTTTATTTAGTCTTCCTTCACAGCCTTGTGTACAAATGGCTTTGCATCTCATTGCTCTTGTCCATGTAACAGAGTGGAACATGTTTTGACGAGTAGTGTAATATCCAATGTTATGTTTATATTGTACTGCCGTGAGTAAACACCTTGATAGTTTGGTACACATAGAAAAGTGCCAAGCAGACATATTGTGGCTATATGTGTAACAAAGCAGTTGATGGGTATTGTAAAAGCAACAATATCAAGCAAACTAACACAAGCTCGTTTTAATGCTATTACTGTTGAATGTGTAATATGTGTTTGTTCACTGTTAGCACAAACAGATAACATAATTGTGTTTCATGTTTAACACTGAAGTATGCTGAGTTTCCCAAAGGGAGAAGCACACCATAGAGCGGTTACTACAGTCAGGTTTTTATCAGGTATGCTCATACCAATTCTGATTATTGCAGTGAAGGAGAGAATGCTTCAAGAAAGTATATTAATTGCCAGAGTTTTATTGACCAGATGTTAGGGTGTGCCACATGTGTTAGAATGTATTTAACACTGGGGAAGGCTTCAAGTCAATAAGTCATTGTGTTACTTTCAAGAGAGAGATCTAATCTATCTTGTGGGTGTGGGTGTGTGTTTTCTATGTAAAATTAGTACTTTTATTACTATTATTATCGAACAGTGTTTTTATGATCGATGAAACACTAGTGAATATAAATATATGTATAGTGTTCATTTGATTATTGTTGCTCTAAATGTTTTGCTAGATTTCTATTCTATGAAAATAAATATTCATGACATTTGAATATTTAAACAATAAAGTGTACAGTACTGTAATTCAACTGTCTGAAAGAAAGCCAGTGTAAAACATACAACTATAAAGTTTCATTTTATTAACAGACGCTAACTTTCAACATACAAAAAAGGTCTGAGTCATCTTTCTCACATGTTTTATGGACGCTTATCTTTCTGCTTCATCATGAGCAGAATGTCAGCAATTTCTTTAAGATTTCCATTCCCCTCAGATACCCTGTTTCCACCTGTTTCAGCAGTGAAGGCATTGTTGTGTTCCTCTGTGCAGCTGGAGTTCACAGTGGGGTTTTGATTCACACTCTCCTCCTCATGACCTTCACACCTTTCTCCTTGGAACACCATGTTCTTTGATGGCTGCTCCTTTAGCTCTACAAAAGCAATGTATGCCTGTTATAAGCTAAAAAAATTCATATACTGCAGCTTTGCTCCAATTACTGAGATTGTCATGAGATTACCATGCCTCACTGAGATCCGGTTAACAATAGGCATAATAATAGTTTGAAATGTCTGTATTTTATGTGATATTGGCATCAGTTTGTTATTAATACCTGGGGCTTTTTTGTGAGAGAAGTGCAGTAATGGCTGTTTTTTCACGCATGTCTGGCTCTCTGAGTTGCTCAAACATTCATGCCTTTTTATTGTTTTTGGCTTTGTGGGCTCCCTTTTTGTCATTATCCAGGAGCCATTCCACTCCTTTGAGATTTCTGTCAGAGCAAACATATTAGGATCAGGATTTTCACTTCTGTGATGAGTGTGCCTCCTAGTGGCAAGAGCTTTGTGTGTTCTACTGTGGTGAATAGTTGTGGGCTTAGTGAAAATACTCATCTTAGTTGTTTTCAAAAGGCAACACTGCACTGAGGCATCTTGAGATGTCAAACTGGAAAAACCTGCAGTCTGTGTTGTCTTGTCGCGTGTCCTGGGAGATGCTATTTTACCACTTTGTGTATTAGTGAGCCGACAAGAAGGAACAAACTGATCATCCTTGCAGTCCGGTTCGTGATTGATCCATCTGGAGGTTTTTGGAGTCCCATAGGCTTTATTCTCCCTTTCCCTATTTTCATGGCTGAACATCACCTTCTGGTTGAAAGACATAACTCTTGTTGGAGCACTTATCCCCGATGGATAACTTTGGCTTGTTGTGAGAATGTCCTTAGGGTGGCACACATACACGTAGGTATCACCATCCTGAATTTTTCCCTCTTCCTGCGACAGTGTAAATACAAACAAATAAAGAATTCTGGGTAAAGGAATGCAAACAATTATTTTGATTACATCTAACTAAACTCTTAAAGGTATATAAATATATAAGTAACAAGTTCAGTTATTATATCTATATAAACTTGCAAGATTATCTAAAATTATTGCTTTTCGGTTTAGTGAGATTTTATATCCATCAACATGTCCATTTTGTGACATTAACATTTTTTCTTTAATCAAGGTATACCTAATAAACGGGCAACTCAGTATATAGTTCAGAAACAAAGAATGTCATCAAATGCTTAAATTATACACTAACATCACTGTGATATTTGCTGAGCAGAAAAATATATTTGGATCATGAAACAACCTACTAAAATGTTTGGAGTAGAGTTTGTTGCATCATCTGAGGTGACAAAGGCGTCTCTGCGAGCAGAGGTTACTGGTAATTCACAGGCATGCTCTGAGACAATTCTGTGTACCCTGCCTGTGGCAAGAAACATACCTTATAGCCTATTAAAAGTCAGTCAGGTACAATAAGCCTAAGATAAAAGTATAAAACTCACAGGGTCTACTGTCAACATATCTAGACATGTGCTTTGAAACAAGAGGGTAAAGAGAAAACATCAAACATCAGCCTTCAAAGGAACCACCTTTTAACAAAAAATACAGTACAGTACATTGCTGGAAGCACATAGCAACCTGCAAATATGCTTGTTAAGTGGCTCTGTGATCAATGATTCTTTGTTTTTGAGTGTACATTTTGACATTTCAAAATAAGTATAGTCCGAGTTTGTGAGTAAGGAGATGTGCCATGATTACTGGACATATATTTGAAAGTCAAATATAGGGGCAGTGGTGGCTCAAGTGGTTAAGGCTCTGGGTCGTTGACCGGAAGATCAGGGGTTCAAGCCGCCAAGTTGCCACTGTTGGGCCCTTGAGCAAGGCCCTTAACCCTCTCTGCTCCAGGGGTGCCGTATCATGGCTGACCCTGCACTCTGACCCCAACCTCCAAGGATGGGATATGCGAAGAAAGAATTTCACTGTGCTGTTATGTATATGTGACAAATAAAGGCTGTGTTGTTTCGTTTCAACATGTTATTAGTAAGTTTAAGTTCAAGCTTAAATACTAAACTGGCCTCCAAGAGAATGAAATAAATATGAATAAGGCAATTTAAATGAATGAATCCAAATGAACAGCACTGAATTGCCTAAGATAGAAAATCACTAGTGAAGTCTTTGTTGTATGATTCAATAAAATCACTTTCAAGACCAAATAACACAAATCATTACAAATATAGCAAAAAGCATATTTGATCCTTTAATGTAATATATTTGATTATTTAATGTAATACAATTTTGCCAAAGCAGGCTACAAACTGAGATCTTGTAGGGAGATGTAGTGTCTCCTTTTGAAGACAGAGCTTTGTTGTTTTATTACCAGAAATATCTACCATATGCAGAAGAATGGAAGTTAAAAACAGCATTAATAAAACTTTAGTCATCTTTATTGAACAATGCAAAATCACGTGATTGGCTACAAAACTGGATGACTTAATTGTGAGCAGAACCCTGCTGTCCCCCCAAGTCATCTAGACACACAGTAGACCCGTATTATCGGCTCTTAGGGGACCATAGCTCTTAGGGAAGCATTATAGGCTCTCAGGAGAGCATAGCAAAAGGGACCTTGCATCTTTCAGAAAGCTTTAATAACATTCTGAACCTGAGTAAAATGCCATCCACAGTGCTGGCCTCTAGTGCATCACTATAGCCACTGCATATACCTTTAGCATACAGTGTGTTGTGTAAGTATACATGCCCCCCATTAACTTTTCCGAATTTTGTGGTGTTACAACCTGCAAATGAAATTTAATCAGGATTCTACATGATTCTACACAAAATAGCCTATACTGTACTAGTCACATATAGTATATAATATATAATATATTATACAAATGTAAATGTTGTGATTGGACAATTAGTGCTGAAATCTGTGAAAGGTTTTTATTATGTAGTCACATAATTAGTTACGTATTGAGTCCAACTATATTGATCTCAATATAAAAACCCCTGTTCCTGAAAGTCTGCGTCTAAGTCTAACATGTCGAAAAAAGCATCACAAAGACCTAGGAGCTAAGAAACCAATTTCTGCACAAAGTTCTAGAAAAATATTAATCATAGTCTGTTAATACAAACACATCCCAAACTTTGAACCTCCCATGGAACAACATTAAATATGACTCAGGAGATAGGAGGCAGAATGTCAATGACTATGTAAGGAAGGAATTAGTCAGACAAGTAATTAAGAGGCCAATGCTAATTATTGCCAAGATACCATCACCCACATGGTTCCCTGTAGAGATGGTGCTTTTAGGATAATGAGCAGTGTGGGATTTGATAGCAATTTGATCTTCAGGATACTACAGTATATTTGTTTAGATATGTTCTGCAACTCTAAGGCATTTAAACTCCAGTGCCAGGTTTATATATATTACTCACAAAAAGTTAAGGATATTTGCCTTTTGGGTGAAATTTATGGAAAATGTAAAAAGTTCACGCTACAGTAATATTATATCATGAAATATCATGAAAGTAAGGCATTTAAGTAGAAGCATGCAATGGTGATTTCCTCATATCAAAAAATTTATTGAAAAAAAGCCAACAACAGTGGTGGGTATACCACAACAAAAAATATCAATGTCTCAATAATTTGTCATGTGCCCTTGACCATCAATTACAGCTTGACAACGACGTCTCATGCTGTTCACGGGTTGACTTATTGTCTGCTGAGGCATGGCATTCCACTCTTCTTAAAGGGCGGCCCTCAGATCATTGAGGTTCTGGGGTGCAGGGTTACGAGCCTCTACACGGTGACTCAGTTGATCCCATAGGTTTTCTATGGGATTCAGGTTTGGAGAAAGTGCAGGCCACTCCATTTGAGGTACCCCAGCCTCCAGCAGCCGTTCCCTAATGATGTGACCTTGATGAGCTGGAGCATTGTTGTCCATGAAGATGAAATTAGGCTTGTGATGTTCATGCAGGGGAACAATGACTGGATTAATGATGTTATTCAGGTAGTATTGGCTTGTCACTGTACCATTCACAAGATGTAGGGCAGTTCTGTATTGAGTAGACACACCTGCCCAGACTGTAACACCACCACCGTCTGGTGACAACAGTGGCTGATGCATAGCGCTCTCCTTGACGTCTCCAACATCGTTGGCGGCCATCATTTCTGCTCAACGTGAATCGACTTTCATCAGAGAACAGCACTGAGGCCCACTGGTCCCTCATCCAGCGTAAATGCTCCCTGGCCCGACGCCTGTGCCCGGTGGTGTGGTCAGGTACCCTTGCAGGTCGTCTAGCAGGCAGACCACACTGATGTAAACGGTTTCGAATGGTCTGACGTGACACTTGGGTGCCTCTCACCTCCCTTAAATGTGCCTGGAGTTGAGTGGCAGTAATCATCCGCTTCAGCAGAGCACTGTTCACAATGAAGCGGTCAACAACGTGGGATGTGGCCAAAGGATGTCCACTTCTATGCCTTTCTGTGACTCTTCCAGTCTCTCTGTATCTCTGCTGATGACACTCTGTGACACTCTAAGCTCAGTGGCCACTTCCCTCTGAGAACATCCTGTTTGAAGCCTCGCAATGGCGAGGTACTGTTGATCAATTGTTAGGTGTGGTCTTGGTCTCATGATGTCAAAATGTGAACAGCATGATGAAGAGGACTGTTTAAATACCAATTCTAATTGAACCAGAAAATTTATTGGTCGATTCATGGATCAAACACGAGTAGTGAATTTTGCCGTTAAGCACCTTGTTAGAGAACAGCAAGTTATGCAAAAAGTACTGAAACACTGAACAGTTGGACATGTGCATTCAAAAGTGTAGAGAAGGTCAAATTAAGTTCACCTGTAAAGGTTATAGTGCATTTTAGGTGCATCCTGAAATTTCACCCGAGTGCCAAATATCCTTAACTTTTTGTGAGTAGTGTATACTGAGATCATGTGACATTTGCAAATAATCGCAAACAACTAAACTTCATTTAACAACTAGCATGATTTCTGATGGCAAATACAAGGAGTTAAATATTTATACAATCTCAACATTTACATTTCTATAAGTTATATTGATTTGCCCCCACTTCAATATAATTTTGTGTAGATTAGTGACACACAGTATAATGTGATGAGTGAAAAAATACTTTCTTGCACCTTTAACAGTACATAAAATTATTGGGGTATTTACAATCATTTTTCAGTGCTAAAACCTATAATGTGCACTTACAATTTTCTAGTAATATTTTTGTAAACTCCACAAGGCTTATAAACTTTTATGGTGACATCAATCCTGGTCCTGGGGTACCACTTCCCTACATGTTCTGGTGTTTGTCCACAAAGTCACCTAACACAGTTAAGTCTTTATCATTTTTAAGCTGCTGAATTGCATGTTACTCCAGGGCTGGGATTAAGAAACACTGGTCTAATGTAGTGTATGAGAAAAGATATGATGCTATTTGCTGGAAAATGCTGGTTGTTTCGTGATCTTTAAACTCTAAGTTGTCAAGAGCATCTTAATTAATAATTAATTAATTACTGTTGAAGTGAGACATATATATTATAAAACAAATTACTAATCAGGTACACATTATTGCTACGTTAAGACAGCCTTTAGTTAAATCATATCAGTATCCATTATCTTTTTAAAAATAATGATTAACCTTTATTGTTTAAATGTACATAGGCATGGCAAAGCCACAAAGAGTTTATGTACCTTCACTTCCATTGTTAAGTCCAAAAAAGTGTGTCTTTTCTTCTTGGTCATTCATCTCTAAATCATTAAATGGATTCGTAACAGAGTGTATGGAAGGCCCACTGCACTGACTTCTATTTAAAACAATTGTTGGAAACAATAATAGAAAAAAATACATATATAAAAAAATGCTTACAATTATTTTAATATTAATAATTACCTGAAAATCCAGTTGAATGGACTAAAAATTAATCAGAAGTCATTTCTTTCCTAACACCTGGGGTTAGGGTTAGTTTTATTCTGGGAAACTTATGTTCATCTCACCTGTGTAAGGTACTCCCAAACTGAACTCCATCCACAAAGATGTTCTGGGAGGGCTCTGTCTGACAAGGCACTGTCCAAGGATTATACTCACACATCCCCACTGGCTGAAAAACAATCATGAGTGATGTTAAAATCTGGAGAACATCAGTATAAGATATCTGCATCCTGATGCGATTTCATCTGTGCTCAGCTTCAAGTCCAGGCTGAAATACGCAGGTGTGAACTGAATATTGGTTACTGCCTGTGCAGTTTCACGTCATCCCCGAAAAACATGCATATAGGTGGATTCTAAACAATGTATCTAAAATATGAAAATCTGTCCGTGCTCTAGGCATTTGGTTGAAAATTGAAGTAAATCTGATCCTGCTTGTAAGGTTTTATACCAGTTTTCTAGCCCTTTAATAATGACACATACAAAGTTTACTTGAGTAATTGCTCCCCCTTGTGGAGAATCTACTGTCAGCTAAATGTAAGTGAATGAGTGAGCGGGCTAGAGTAAGTCTGATAGTTGAGCTTCTGTGCATCTACATTTACCTGACAGCCTGATGTGTAGGATTTACCTGAGCAGATTTTGTGCTGTACAGTTCTGTTGGTGGCAGAGGGGAGATGTGTACAGTGGGTCTGGACAGGAGGTTGAAGGCCTCTGATGAGAATGGTGAGGCTGAAGACATATTATTTACACTGCCCTGAACCCCATGCTGACACACTGGAGTGCTGGTGTCAGATAGGTTGGTTTCCAGCACCGGTGACAGCTTAGGCCAAATAAGACATTATATATCTGATTATAATTATACAAAATATTTTATAAGATTTTTAAAATGTGTGGAAAGTAAGCATGAAAACACTGAAACAGTAATGATTATTGCATTAGTGCCCTTCCAGAACTTGTTTCATATTGGCTCTTACCGTCTTGAACTTGAATTCATCTAGGAGGCTATGTCTTCCCTCCTTCAAACCCAGTGTTTGGTCACTAAAAATAAATAAAGTAATAAATATAGCATTATGTAAAGCCTGTAAAAGCTTAGCATCATTAAAACATTTTTATAAATGTTTGTAGACACCTGACCATCACTCCCATATGTGCTTTTTTTAATATTCCATTCCAGGAATATTGAATATTACATCTCTTCTGCAAAGGCTTTCACCAGATTTTGAAGAGCTGCTAAAGAGTTCATCTCAAAAGTGTTCAGTGGGTTTAAAGTTAGGGTTCTGTGCAGGCCACTATCGTTCTTTCACTCCAAACCACAGAGCTCATTTTGTACACAGTGGGATAGTCATGCTGGAACAGGATTAGGCCTCTTCCAGTGAAGGGAAATAGTAAATCTATAGGTTACAAAGACATTCTTTACTATTGTGTGCTTCTAAGATTGGGGCAGTCTGAGGAACAACCATATATGGGTGTGATGGTCAGTTGTCTCTGAAACAATAGTTTCAGTTTAGTTTGTGGCTTATTTGACTGTTGGCCGTGGATAAAAGAATCGGTACCTGTATTGGAATTTGCTCTCTGCCAGGCTCAAGCGTGATGGAGAACAAGGACTCATAGGCAGCTCTAAAGGCTCCCCACCCATAGATTTATGAATTCCTTTGGACTTAGGTAAATGTGTTATTTTAGGTTTACCTAAAATAAAAATGATAACACTTCTTATTTTGACCAGTCAGTAGAACAATAAATGTACAAAAATATTTTTCCTAATCTTAAATTGTTCTTAGTAATATACACTGTTGATTTACCGGCATGTTCTTTTGTTAATGCGATTTGGTTTACAATAAACATTGTAAGTAAATCCGTGTTGCCAACATTGCCTTTCTTAGGTGTTTCTGCTGGTGTTGGTACTGGTCCTGGTGCCAAGAGATTGTGTCTCTTCTGCATCCTTTTCTTTTCAAAAAACTCCTTGAAAACAAAATAAGCCAGAGATGGGTTAAATAAAACACTTCATACAACATTTATGTAGTCTGTAGACTTACATATTACACTCTTACATATTATACAATTTAGTTTTTTGCATAAAACTGAAAGCAAACACTTCTAAAGCTGTATAAATGGAAATGTACACTCTTACCTTTTGTTTTATCGTGTCACTTTTTTTCATTACACGGCTTCTGCATTAAACGATAATACATATACATTTATGTTTATAAAAACTGATGTCAGTCACACATCATTTAGTAAGTAGAGACGAAAAGCCTTCTACACAGAATTAACTTTTTAACCAAATGTGAATGACGATATTGTTATTTATTTTCATATCGAGTCGTCGACGTACCGCCAGCCTCCTACCCAATTCATGCTCAGAAACTCGACAGCTAGCTAATCTCTTCAATGTTTTATAACTTCTCTTTAAGCATATCAATTAAAACAGACCATTTTCAGTGTACTCGTATTTTAATATCTGTTGTCAAATAAAGTAATGTCTTGACAGGAGCTTATTTACAAATTCTAGTTATATATTAATGTAAACTAGCAGAGCTTAGCGCTGCGTTAATGCTAACAAATTAGCAGTTCTAACCGCAAGCAAACTGCACGAGCTCAAATCGGTTGTAGAACGGAAGTGACGTTTCAACTATTAAATAATCATTTCTAACACAGTAAATATGTGTTTATTACTTTCCCAATGTCATTGTTATTAAATTGAATTAAAAATTAAAAATTAAATTAAATTGTTAATCTCTGCAATGTTAAAAGCTAATAAATGCCGATTATATACCGAGTTTAATATCATTGGGGCGTGATAACATTTTCTTTAATATACATTACATATATATATATATATATATATATATATATATATATATATATATAATATAATCCACACTGTTTAAATATGTATAAATAAACTGTATAACTAAACAAAGCCATACATCACCAAGTGCAATGCAAAGCGTCGGATGCAGTGGTGTAAAGCACGCCACCACTGGACTCTAGAGCAGTGGAGACGCGTTCTCTGGAGTGACGAATCGCGCTTCTCCATCTGGCAATCTGATGGACGAGTCTGGGTTTGGCGGTTGCCAGGAGAACGGTACTTGTCTGACTGCATTGTGCCAAGTGTAAAGTTTGGTGGAGGGGGGATTATGGTGTGGGTTTGTTTTTCAGGAGCTGGGCTTGGCCCCTTAGTTCCAGTGAAAGGAACTCTGAATGCTTCAGCATACCAAGACATTTTGGACAATTCCATGCTCCCAACTTTGTGGGAACAGTTTGGAGCTGGCCCCTTCCTCTTCCAACATGACTGTGCACCAGTGCACAAAGCAAGGTCCATAAAGACATGGATGACAGAGTCTGGTGTGGATGAACTTGACTGGCCTGCACAGAGTCCTGACCTCAACCCGATAGAACACCTTTGGGATGAATTAGAGCGGAGACTGAGAGCCAGGCCTTCTCGTCCAACATCAGTGTGTGACCTCACAAATGCGCTTCTGGAAGAATGGTCAAAAATTCCCATAAACACACTCCTAAACCTTGTGGACAGCCTTCCCAGAAGAGTTGAAGCTGTTATAGCTGCAAAGGGTGGACCGACGTCATATTGAACCCTATGGATTAGGAATGGGATATCACTTAAGTTCATATGTGAGTCAAGGCAGGTGAGCGAATACTTTTGGCAATATAGTATATGTGTGTGTGTGTATTATATAGTGTGGATTATATGCAGTATTTTGCCATTTCTAAGGCAGTGTATATTTTAGTAACGACTTTGTTTATTTATATATATATAGTCATTGATTCATGTATAGTCATTGATTCTCAGTCATATGTCACAAATTTCTTTCATTCAGAAAATTGGACTTTTAGTAGTAGTAGTCAATAATTTCGTTATTCGCTTTATTTAACTACCTTTAATAAAAATATATATTTTTTTTTATTATTTTGTATTGTGAATCTATTAAAAATGCTACACCGGAGATGGCGGTCGTTACATCTGTTAATTCTGTGAATCTCTACCTATGGAGCTCTCAGGGTGATGAGACTCTGGCATCGGGAGTCGAAAGAGTCGACTCTGAGCTGACTCACTGATCATTTGATTCAGACGGAATTCCCATCACTAAGATCTAAGATCACAACTGGTACCAGTCATGTCACTGATGTGACCAATCGTGTTCTTCGAGGGCGTGGCGAACTAGAAACGCCGCATCGTAACCGGAGTGACGGAAAAGAACAAATAACGGTGCTGCAGCAAACCGGCGCACGGAGCAGGGTGAATGAGGATTTGCGTAACCCGATGGAAGTGGATTAGAGAGCTCCGGTGGTGAATACAGGGGTAAAAATGTCCAGTATATTGCATGCAGCGTCTGAGGTGAAATGGAATAAGAGCGCAGCCGCCAGACGAGCCGTGTTTCTCGCGGCTGCTGCATACGGCTTAAAAACCCTGTACCCTATCATCTACAAACGGATCGGTAAACGCACAGAGCCCAAAAGCACCGCTAACGGAAACCGAGCGCAGAATGGACTAGTGCCGACGCATATATCCATATTAGAAAGCGTTTCCGGTCCAGATGACAATCACAGATCGCCTGGCGTGGACGCGCGCTTCTTTAGACAGATCCTCGATCTTCTCAGAGTCATTTTTCCGAAGCTCGCGACCCGAGAATTGGCCTTGCTTTGCTTGCACTCGGCGGCTCTGGTCTCGCGGACGTTCCTGTCAATCTACGTGGCCGGCTTGGATGGCAAGATTGTCAAGAGCATCGTGGAGAAGCGGCCGCGCAGCTTCATTTTCAAGCTGATGAAGTGGCTGCTCGTGGCCGTGCCTGCCACATTCGTAAACAGCGCGATCCGCTACCTGGAGGGTAAGCTCGCGCTGGCCCTGCGCACGCGCCTCGTGGAGCGCGCCTACGCGACCTACTTCGCCGGCCAGACGTACTACCGTGTGGCGAACATGGACGCGAGGCTGGCCAATCCCGACCACTCGCTCACGGAGGACGTTGCGATGTTTGCGCAGTCTGTCGCGCGCCTCTACTCCAACCTCACCAAGCCAGTGCTAGATGTGATCCTGACTTCATACACGCTCATCCAGACCGCGAGGTCGCGTGGCGCCGGGGCCACGGGGCCCACGCTGCTAGCCGGCCTCGTGGTGTTCATCACTGCTAAAGTGCTGCGCTGGTGTTCCCCGAAGTTCGGCCAGCTGGTTGCTGAGGAGGCGCGCAGGAAGGGGCACCTGCGCCACGCCCACTCGAGGATTATCGCTCAAGCAGAGGAGATTGCCTTCTACGGAGGGCATAAGGTGCGTGCTTGGCTATAGTGTTACATTTATGAGCAGTTGTAGTGTTTAGAATGCACTGTGCATGAAGTTTGGATCTCTCTCTTATCCAAAACATTGCAAAGATAAAGTGAGTGGCCTTACCAAGAAATTTATGCCTCAAGATTTCTCCAAAATCAGTCTATTTGACCTACTTTGAGAATCTTATTAGATCTTATACATTTATTCATCTTCAGTACCTGCTTTTTCCTGGTCAAGACAGCAGTAGATCTGCATGACACCCTGAATGGGACACCAGTCGACCACATGGCTTGACCTATACAAACATTCACACTTTCTATAATTTAGCATAACCTGTCCACCTAGTGAGATGTATTTGGAAGGGGAAAATTGGAGAACCCAGAGGAAAACCCATGCAGACATATACAGACAGTAACCTGAGCTCAGAATTAAGCCAGGAAAGCTGGAACTGTGAGTTAGTCATGCTAGTTTTTTATTTTTTTATGTTGTAGCTTTAAAAGTAACCCCATAATAGTAGTTTTATCACTACTAGAACAATTTTAAATGTTAATTTAGCTATTCAACTCTGCTTCAGTAATGCTGTAAATTTCTGCTCATTTTGGCACGTGCCGACCATTTTTTCCCATGGTGCAGGTAGAGATGCTGCAACTGCAGAAGTGCTACAAGGCTCTTGCTGAGCAGATGAATCTGATCTTGTCCAAGCGTCTGTGGTACATCATGATTGAACAGTTCCTCATGAAGTACGTTTGGAGTGGATGTGGACTTGTTATGGTGGCAGTGCCTATCATCACAGCCACCGGTTTTGCTGACAATGGTAAGCATCTTAATTTCACTTATTGTTGTTGTTTTAGTAGTGTTCAGGCTTTCTAAGGACATATACCATGAGACATTTTACTGTAAAGCCTGTGGCTTAGGAAGTGCCTTTACTGGCATGATTAATGAAAGGAATCCATTCATGAAGTACACAGAAGGGTTATGCAGTATGATGAAATGCATTGTTGCTGTGCCTGTAAACAGACACATAGAATCCTGGCTTTTATGTATTTCCTTCCCATTCTCTTCCCAGACATAATCAAACGAGTGTCCTCTGGTGCAGTTGAAACACGAACATATGACTACTCCTGAATTATAACGATTTCAGAATAACAGCAGTATTGTAATGTCAAAGTGTGTGCTATTGTAAAAGTTGGTTAATGTTTGAAACTTGACATGGCATCATTCCTTATAGAACTTGCAGATGGCCAAACGCAAGTGTTAGTGAGTGAGAGGACAGAAGCCTTCACGACTGCACGCAATCTTCTAGCTTCAGGGGCAGACGCTATTGAGAGGATCATGTCCTCCTACAAAGAGGTAAGATGAGAACGCATTCCTGTTTTTTTTTCCTCACAGACACCGATGTTGATACTGAAATTAGTAACCTACTTAGTATTATTTAATCATGGAAACCACAGAACAATTATTTTAGTTATATTTATGTTTCTTTGGTTTAAATAGTGGGCAAGAAAACTGTGTGCACATGCATGTTTATGGAGCTTTTTGACTAAATATAGTGCATTAGCTAGCAAGTAGGGTTCCTATAGAGCATGTTTTGTTTCACATTCTGAAAAGTGTTTTTGTACAGCTCAAGAATATAAATATTTTATTGTTACTGCGTCTGACTTTTGTATAAGTACGAAGTGAGCACTGTATCAGACAAATACCAATATTAGTAGCAATGCATCCCTAAATATAATCAAATAATATAATATACAGCAACAATTTTTGAATGAAAATTATTTTGATACATACTCAAACATTTATAGCTGTGTTTCAGTACAAAATGTTTTGATGCAGTCCAGCACAATTGAGTATAGTGAAAATCTCAGTCAGATGTAACGGGAAAAAGTGTTAGAACAAATTAGAAGCAGTGGCTGTTTTAGTGGGACTGAGAGGCACAGAGTCCATGACAACTGCAGGCACAATTTCACTGGGACTGGCACAACAGTTACAGTTATCTCATTCTTTGGGACATAGATGCCTTTCATGAGACTGATAGGTATAGTGTACACACCTTCCTTACAGGTGCCCACAGAGGCCATATCGATTTACTTTGACTGACAGGTCAAAGGCCATGCTTCCTCTCAGGGACTGGCAGGTTCAGAAGCCATATCTTCCTCACAGGGACTGGCAGGAAAAGAGCCCACTCCTCCTTTTCTGGACTGAAGGGCATATAAAATCATGCAAAGGAAAATAATATAATTCACAAAATGCTCATACTTAACAAAATGCTCTGTTCCAAACACACCCTGTTATTGGGTGGCATCCAGAAGGTGGATTCCCTTTTGAGTCTGTTCTCTGAAAGCTTCTTCCTAATGTTGTCTCTGGGAAATTAAATCTACATCCTGATCCACCTAAAACTGCTTTATGACATTGTGTACTTAAAAGTTGTTAAATTGGTAAAACTATACAAATGAAAATAAATTGTACTGAATTTCACTCATGGGTGCCTCCCTGTACCAGTTTTAGAAAGTAAATTGGGTTCAGCGAGGGTATAGCTTACTGTGTACTAATAAGAGGCATCAGAGTGAGAGAGAGAGAGAGAGAGAGAGAGAGAGAGATGTTAAAGAGCTCTGAGACTTTTAGAGCCATCTGAGGTCTGCTGTATCCTTTGAGATATAGACAGATACTGTATATAAAAAGAGTAAATGGAAGATGCCCTGCCCTGTTGCACTTCACTGTAGCTTGGGCTGTAGTTAAGGACACGACTGTATAAGCGAACACAATTTTTGCACAAATTTGAACTCTTCTCTTTGGCTAGTCTACATATTTTGCAGTAGATCTCTTTTTGAAACATAATTCAGCTGCAGATAATAATTTCATGTAATTTTTATTTCAAATTATTAAATGCACATACCCCTAATTCTGCATTTTGGTTGTTTTTGCCCCAGAGCCGCAACCTGATTGGTTGGGTGATTAAAAAAGCACTTCACATCGCTTAGCTTTTGCTGGAATGTTGAAATGTTAAAATGATCTACTTTCAATAAAACAGAATCCAGATGGCAGTGCTATAGTGACTTGGCACAATATATCTGCTTTGTGGCCCTCCCTAGAGAAAATACATAAAAAAGGTTTGGAAGTAAAGGTATAAAATTATCAGCAAAATGTTGTGAATAACAGGAAAACATGACTGATCCCACTTTTGAGGTTCTGAGAGGAATCTGTTCAGCCATAGGGGCAGTATCTTCTTGTACCAGAAGCTGTTGAAGGATGGTGTCTTCATCAATCTGAGAAAAGGCTTCAAACTTATTTGTAAAGAATGTTTATGGGGTAAGAAACTCAAGAACATATGAGTCAGTGAAACCTGCTGGCAGGTCAGGAAACTTAAGCACCAGTAAGTCTGGGAATTTGTATACCAGTTGGTCTGGGGCAACCACCATACCTTGATGTAAAACCCAGCTTGAGATGAAAACAATACCCACATAGACTGCAATGTAAGCGTGCCTCAAAACTGGGTGTAAAGCCACCCACCATAGACCGGTGGCATGACATCCCTGGCGTAGGCATGTGTAGTGTTCACAGAGATGGCTCATGGGTCACTGGGTCAGTAGGGGCACTGCATCCAGTCATTATCATGTTGTTAGCCAAACTGACTAATTGTGTGGGACACAATAGCTGGTTTCATACGTCCTACAGTAATTCTGACTCCACTACCCAATACAGTCACAGTTTCAGGGATTTGCTTGATAAAGGCAGCACATTCTTTGACTGACTCATTACCTGGGTTTCCATTTTCTGGTAAGCCATCAGAGATAATAAGATACACTTTACCCTCTCTCATTCATCTTCAGTAACTGTTCTGTCTTGTTCAGGGTTATGGTGGATCCAGAGACAATCCCGGCAAAAACACACCTTGGACCTCTGTAGTAATACTAGGATTTATTTGGCTAGCACAAGGACGTTTCATGGTGCTTGTGGGCAAAAAAGCAGCTTTTGGAGCAGTGAGAGATGCCAGTTAATCATTCTAGCAAAACAGTGACATACCCTACAGAGTCTTACAGTTTATACAGGGAAAATACTAGACAACAGTGGAAACCAAAAGTTTATACTGAAGGCACAAAATGCTTAGTAATATTTCATGATGAAGATCAACATGAAGGGGAAACAAAGAACCAGTGTACAGTTTGGCAATACCAAAACAGAAAGTAAACTGAAAACAGAATGGAATACAACAGAAGCTGTGTTGCAATGGGAGGATACCAAGATATATTGCCAAAAGTATTCGCTCATCCATCCAAATAATCAGAATCAGGTGTTCCAATCACTTTCATGGCCACAGGTGTATAAAATCAAGCACCTAGGCATGCAGACTGTTTTTACAAACATTTGTGAAAGAATGGGTCGCTCTCAGGAGCTCAGTGAATTCCAGCGTGGAACTGTGATAGGATGCCACCTGTGCAACAAATCCAGTCGTGAAATTTCCTCGCTCCTAAATATTCCACAGTCAACTGTCAGCTGTATTATAAGAACGTGGAAGTGTTTGGGAACGACAGCAACTCAGCCACGAAGTGGTAGGCCACGTAAACTGACGGAGCGGGGTCAGCGGATGCTGAGGTGCATAGTGCGAAGAGGTCGCCAATTTTCTGCAGAGTCAATCACTACAGACCTCCAAACTTCATGTAGCCTTCAGATTTAGCTCAAGAACAGTGCGCAGAGAGCTTCATGGAATGGGTTTCCATGGCCGAGCCGCTGCATCCAAGCCGTACATCACCAAGTGCAATGCAAAGCGTCGGATGCAGTGGTGTAAAGCACGCCGCCACTGGACTCTAGAGCAGTGGAGACACGTTCTCTGGAGTGACGAATCGTGCTTCTCCATCTGGCAATCTGATGGACGAGTCTGGGTTTGGCGGTTGCCAGGAGAACGGTACTTGTCTGACTTCATTGTGCCAAGTGTAAAGTTTGGTGGAGGGGGGATTATGGTGTGGGGTTGTTTTTCAGGAGCTGGGCTTGGCCCCTTAGTTCCAGTGAAAGGAACTCTGAATGCTTCAGCATACCAAGACATTTTGGACAATTCCATGCTCCCAACTTTGTGGGAACAGTTTGGAACTGGCCAAATGTCACTTAAGTTCATATGCGAGTCAAGACAGGTGAGCGAATACTTTTGGCAATATAGTGTATGTAACAAGCACGATTACAGTCCAGTTAGAAAGTGAGACTACATCTGTATGTAACCTAACATGCTAATGGAATATATACAAATAATTCAGAGTAGGTCAACTGGTGGTCCAGTGGCAGGATCCTGTGCTCTCAGGATCCTGCCATGGCCTGGGTTTGATTGCCGGGCAGGGTACCAACCCAGCCACTTAGGGGTTAACTTTCAATGCCAGTCCCAAGCCTGGATAAATTAGGAGGGTTGCATCCAGCGTAAAACCTGTGCTAAATCAATTATGCGGAGCGGGTGATCTACTGTGCCGACCCCGACACAAGGAGCAGCTGAAAGAACAAGATACAAGAATAATTCAGTACTGTTCTCAACCTGTTCTGAATGTGCACATCTGTTTACCTTTACTAACACATTCTACTTTTAGAACGCAATTTCGTTCCCAAGGAAACATGCTATGATGGCAGCAATACTGATCATAGCATTGAACCTCTCATTCTTTCTCACATCATTAGCATTTAAGGATGTGACATTTTACTAGATCACACTTCCTTCTGTTCCTGTATTCCTTTAGTATCTGGATATCTCACTAATAGTTGGCTTTAGCCTGATATTTTGGCTGTAGAATACCGCTGGGATACATACTGCTGGGAAATCTACTGTATTATCGGTTGATTAGCAGCACTCAGTCCTAAATCACAAATGTTCAAGCTCAAATATTCTGCTGTCGTAAAGAATTTTATAGAGAGGCTTCCTGACCTAACCATTTTCAATGAAAACATTTCCCTAATCTCATGGGTAGTGCTCATCTCTATGGCAGCAGCATCCATGTTTGTTGACACTTGTTGTTGTCCCTGAAGAAGGCAAAGCACTCCTTCTGCATGAGACTGAAGAAGCCAATATATCTATGCTTCTCTAAGCATAATTCTTGCTAAATATTCAGAGGAAATCAGAATGATCTGCACTGACTCATTTATTTTATGGCCTTTAACATATGCAGCATTTATTCAGCATTTAAGCAAACCCTGGTGCATTTTTCCCTTGGCAGTTATTGAGTATAGGCCAAAATAAATGGTTAGAAAACAACTAAGAGACGCAGTGGTCCAGTTCCAAGTAAACAACAGCATAGTTCAGTTGCAGTGGAAAAATGATTTGACCCTAAATTGACCCAATTGCAGGTAGTGAACTAAATGTGCTGTGTATTTTGGGTTGCAGAAAATGTTCCCTGTAGACGCAAGCTGCTAAACTGAGCACAGACTGAGCAATAGTGAAAAATCTATTCAGCTTATTTAAGTCAGTTTCATTTTTCATTTTTTTTCATTGTCAAGTTTCATTTTTATATTTGTATAATTTATTTTTTATTTAGTATTTATTTACCACCAGTCGAGTGTTATGTCTGTGGTGATTTTTGAGACTGTTTATTTATTTTATTTTTTTACATTAATTGATTGATCTTTTACTTGTTTAATAATGTGCAGTGTGTAATCAAACCAAACCTAATAGTTAATAAAAGAGCTAATTAAAAAAAGCTAATTAAGCTAAGGTATATTTTTTTGTTCCCTTTGTAATATTAAATAATGATCGGTAGAAATCCCCTTTTTGCATTTAGTATTTGTATATCGGCTCAGGAATTAATAAATTGCAGTTCTTGGAAACTGAACTAAGGCAGGGATAAGTACAGCGTCGGATTGATCTATCCCAACTGACTACTGTATACTCTTCCTCTTCCTTAATTCCTTTGGTCTGCAGGTCACTGAGCTGGCTGGATACACAGCCCGAGTTCACAACATGTTCCTGGTGTTTGAGGAGGTGCAGAGGGGTGTGTATAAGCGTCCACTGGTCTCTGCGACAACAACAGCTGGAGAAAATGGTGGTGGGAAGCCTGAGCTTCACATTGATGGTCCACTAGAGATCAAAGGTACATCATTAACCCAAAGGAATGAATAATGAAAATAGAGCCAGAAGCATGGTAGACTAAAAAAAGGGGAAAAAAGACCTATCCTAAATATTATAAAGCTTGACTTTATAATATTCTGCATTTTCTAGTGCAGAAGGCAACATGATTCAGAATCGAGTAGCAGGTGTAGCATCATAGATAGAAATATTTGAGCTAATTGGATCATGTTGTTTAGATATACAGTATGTCATGAAAGGTTTAGTTGAACAGCAAACACAAACAGAGAGCCTGTTTCTGCTTGATGGACTTGCAGCATGTGTCATATTAGCAGGCTGAAACAACAGAGCAATAACCGAACCAAACAAAAACTGATTGCTCAGAGGCAATTAGTGAATTAGCTCTAATTAGATGAATTTCTAATCTGCAGACTGAATGATTTTAATGCCTGCATTTTCCATTTTGCTACGCTGAACATGTCACAAATATTTGGAGCGTTCTCATGGTTTCTGAATCATTAGACATTTTAACTAACTGCAGATCCGTGTATAGTTTATTAAAAACCATCGCTTGCCATCTGTAGCTACTTAGACAGTGGCAGGCTGAAGACAAAGGTAGTGAAAATGTGCTCTGTAAATATTAAATTGCTTTGGGAAGACAGAGGTGAGAGGGAGTGAAATGGAGGTGAGGTGTGCTGTCTTCAGAGGTTTCTTTGTGGAGGTGGCTTATGAGCAGGGCCCAGGGGGCTTCACTGTCTGCCGAGTACTCTGGAACAGAGACGGAAACATGTGTCAGTGGTTGTCTCCAGAGAAACTTGCTCACCTGTATGTGTGTGCTGTGAACTTTTATACTCTCCCTGCTTCCGCTGGAGGGTGAGCAATTGCCGCCGCACTTACTGGCTGCCAGTTGTATGTGGACCGCCTTGCAGCCATGTGCTCCTTTGCTCTCTACAGCCCGAGGGGTGCGGAAGTGGCGCTGTCATTTCAACACCCGTGCAGCAGTCGTGTGAAGAGCATGTTTTGGTTGTGTGGGTGGTGGTGTGTACTCTGTCGTCACACATGATGTACATTCAGTTAATTAACGTTAATTAAATCCTGTTTCATGCAGTGCTTCTTGATTTATGTCTACTTTTTAGGCATTTAGGGGATTGTGTCTGTAAAAGCATTCAGCTGTGACAAAAAGTTAACAGTTAAAGTAAAGAACATTAGCTCAAATGCAGTTTAGATGAGTATCCAGGGACAGCAACTGGATCGGTTGATGTGGTGCAATTCACTTCATAGCTTGGCACGTTGTCTTTTTTTTTATTGCAGCTATTTTAGCATGTTGTCCTAACAACAAAGGATTCTCAAAAATATTATATTTTACTGTTGCTTAGTTGAAAAAAAAATTAAACCTTATGATTTTGCTTTTTCCATTTTAGGAAAAGTGATCGATGTGGATAAGGGTATAGTGTGTGAGAGTGTTCCCATCATCACTCCAAATGGGGATGTGGTTGTGTCCAGCCTGAACTTTAAGGTAAGAAAAAGGGCACATCCCTTGTTTTGTACAGCACATGATTTTATAGATGATGTTTAACTTTAAAGTCAATAGTGTGTCACATACTTGAGATAGTAACCACTAAAGAAGATAGATGTAGGACTGCACCAATGAAAGCAACCTGGTAGAAAAATTAATAACAAATAAAAACATTTACTTCAATCAGTTCGTTAGAGTCTGCCTTGGTGGTCCGGGAGATAACCCTGCCACTGAGGAGTTAAATTGGGAAGCCCGGATAATCAGGCATAAAACCTGTGTAAAATCAAATATGTGGATACGCTGTGGTGACCCCGAACAGGAAGCAGCTGAATAAAGCGGTTTGTTAAAAACAAAGGATGTGTTTAGTATATTCCAGAGGTGAAAGGTTAAAAGACAAGATAATTATGAAAATAAAATTAGAATAATATGTGTGTGTTTGTGTGTTGTATGCCGTATAGGTAGAGGAAGGCATGCACCTGCTTATCACAGGACCTAATGGCTGTGGGAAAAGCTCTCTCTTCCGCATCCTTAGTGGCCTCTGGCCTGTGTACAGTGGCATGTTGTACAAACCTGCTCCACAACACATGTTCTATATCCCACAGAGGTGAGCTCATACACACACACACACACACACACATGCATGCAATGCACTACTCATACCTGGAGAAATACAGTACTCATTGTCATTGTCATTCAGACACGTTGTCCATGTACTTGTGCAAACACAAAACACACATGTCCATTCACACAGCCATTCACACCTATTGACTACAACACACAAACACACACACACACACACACACTGTGACAGATACTCCACCACAGCAGTGGCGTAGTCCATGCAGTGTAACAAGAGCAAGACAGTAACTGAAGCTGGAAGATGCTGCTGAGAACAGGAAACTTGAGCTCTCACTAGTGAAATATTTATCAGGCTCACACATTTCACTCTGGAGTACAGTGAATATTCAGTATGAAACAGGAAGTAAAGGAAAATGCTTTATTATTATTTTTAATTTATTATTCTAATGTTCTAATATTCTACTCCTTCTTCATATTCTTCATCTTATTAATATTATTAGTAGTAGTAGTACTATTACTACATTTTATTATAAGTCAAATTATAATTTAAATTATAATTATTTTAAATTAATAATTTATCAACACCATGTTTCTTTAAGAAGGGGGCTTTCTACATTATAAATAAATATATTATGAATAAATAAATATTTTATTTAGTTAGTAATTATATTGTCATGCACAAAATAAAAATGAGGATTGTTTTAATTGTTCAGTTTTATTTTTTAATTTGTCAGCGCTGACAGTACCACATTTGCTAATTCAGACGGCCCTCAGCTCATTAAGGCACAGACTTGTAACTCTTTGTAGCAGCTGTCAGACTGTCTTACAGTGTGAATCCTCTTTCAGGCCTTACATGTCTAATGGGACACTGCGTGATCAGGTGACATACCCCGACTCTGTAGAGGACATGCATGACAAGGGCTATAGAGACAAAGACCTGGAAGACATTCTGGATATCGTCAACCTCAAACACATCGTCACCCGAGAAGGAGGTATGCTCATCGCGCCACTCCTGAATAACTTTTACTCAGCTCCATTTGAAAAGCCCTTCTGATCCACAAAAGGCTTTTTGTGATGACACCCAAGCTTAATAAGGTTGTTCAGGGTCGATAAATAAGATGTGGATATGTCTGTGTCTGTGTGTGTCTGTGTGTGTGAGAGAGAGAGAGAGAGAGAGAGAGAGAGCGAATGCTTTCTATATAGAGGTAATTCAAAAATAGCAGTTGACTTTTGGTGATCATTTTTAATCATAACTTAAATGAGGAGAATTTCTGAATTTCCTATTTCTGCTGTTTTCTTCCGGATTATTTGAGCTGGAATTATACAGTCAGCTGCAGAATTATTGGTACACTTGGTGAAGATGAGTAAACAAGGCTTTGTAGATAATTAACATTAACAAAATGTACTTTATTGCTCTAATAAAGCAAACATCAGCCACCAAATACTATATACGTTTACCAGCTAATATACATCCATAGTCTCAGAATATCTTCGCAAAACTACAAGAACATGTATTTCGGAAAAACGTGCTATATAAAGACATTGTATGTAAATAAGATTATGTGGCTTCTGTTTCTATTTGGAGGTTGGGAAGCAGAGGTGGACTGGAAAGATGTGCTCTCAGGAGGAGAGAAGCAGCGGATGGGCATGGCTCGGATGTTCTACCACAAGTAAGATAAATGTTGTACATTACAGGGGCAAGATCATCACTGTATGCCTTAAATTTGTCTTAACATCTAAAACTCTGTCTTTAGGCCCAAATATGCCCTGCTGGATGAGTGCACAAGTGCTGTTAGTATTGACGTGGAGGGTAAAATATTCCAGGCTGCAAAGGATGCTGGGATCTCCTTGCTTTCTATTACCCATAGGCCCTCTCTATGGTAAGTTATAGGCATGTCACATTTGTAAAGATTCTTCCCTTGCAGATTTTTTAATGAATATCTACAACACAGAATAGTGTAAAGGCATTACTAAAAAAATCAGTTTAATCATTCAGGTGTTGCTAAAAGGCCTGATTCTGCCTTTAAAGTGTTCCTATTGTGAGAAAATGTGAAACCATAAGCGACACTCACTCACATTCTGTTATAGGGCCACAATTAACAATTCGTTATTTTTATTTTTTTTGCTTCTATGATTAGTTTGTAGCATTACACACTATTACTAACATTTATCAGTCACAACATAAGAATTTATCAATCATCCATAACATAAAATCCATTGACAGGTGAAGTGAAATACATTGATTATATTGTTACAATGGCACAAGTAGTGTGATATATTAGGCAGCAAGTTAATGTGTTGAAAGCAGGAAAAATAGGCAAGTGTAAGAATCTGAGTGACTTTGACAAGATCCAGAATGTAATGGCTAGACAACTGGCTCATCTTCAAAACAGCAAGTCTTGTGGGTCTTGTGCGGTATGCAGTTGTTAGTACCTACCAAAAGTGGTCCAAGGAAGGACAACCAGTGAACCAGTGACAGGATCATGGGCATCCAAAGCTCACTGCTGCTTGCATCTGGTCCAATTCCACAGGTACTGTCACACAAAATGCTGAATAAACTATTGCTGGCTATGATAGAACGGTGTCTGAACACACACAGTATGCTGCATTGTAAGAAACGTTTATACAGTACAGCATAAGGAGGACTGACACAATATGAAGCAGTTGGTTTAATTAGATAGGGGCTGATTGTTGTATGTGCTTATGCCAATTACTGTTTTAACATCAGACATCCAATCTAACATAAGGTAGTGTATTCTATATACTGTACATTTTTGTGTATATTGTTTTGCACGTTTTAACAATATGTCAGTGTGACTGATGGTCTCAGTCACTGGAAGAGGATCTTACGTGTATTTTCCAATCATCACATTAAAAGTAAAGGCCAGTATCCACTTGATATCTCACTAACTGAAACTCTGAGATGCTAAATTTTACCTGCCATGTTTACTTGAAGTTAATCATATTCAGAGTGTGGAATGGACTTGAAATTCACATGACTCTTAAATGCCTACAAATCATGGACTCTTTTTGGAATCAACTCCCAGAACCTTGAAGTCTAAACCAAAAGCAGGATGGTGACTTGGTGACTTGATAACACTTATCATCACCACATGTTTTAACATTATTATTTTACACAAATAAGCTAATTGATTCACTTAGACTTGCAGCTTGTGGCATGAAGTGAGGTTGAATGTCTCGCAGAGAGCTTCATAAAATAGACAAACAATTTGAAGTTATTTTTATTACCTGAAATTTGTCAATAAGTTGTTGCAGTGCTTCTGTGATCTATTATTATTTAAGCCATTCATGCATAGATGTCTGGCTGATTTAATTACTAACTCTTGACCCATGCTGGCTCACACTGTTACATTTCATCCTTGACACGTTGTACAGGAAGTACCACACACACCTGCTGCAGTTTGACGGTGAGGGAGGTTGGCGGTTCGAGCAGTTGGATACAGCAACTCGGCTCTCTCTCACTGAGGAGAAGCAGCGTCTGGAGGCTCAGCTCGCCGGCATTCCCAAAATGCAACAGAGACTGAATGAACTGTGTAAGATCCTGGGTGAGGACTCTGTGCTGAAGACAAATGAGGCCAGTGATGGGGAATGAGAGACAGGGAGCTAGAGTTACAGCACATGCACACTGCACGCCAGACATCAGCAACTCCCACCAAATCCAGACTGGTCAGCGCTTTGAGACTGAAATGCAACTTTATCCATTACTGTGTGAGTTAGGTTCTTGCCACTCACTATCCTTTGCATATTTATTCACTACTCCAAATTGACAATGAATGGGAGAAAAATTCCAGTGTGCACGTATCCTTACACCATCCTTAAACTACCTGCAGTTTCTGCAGCGTTAATCAGTGATTTTTAAAGTTTAAAAACAAATGCCAATTTACTGTCTTCTTTTCCCGTATGGAAAATCTCTCATGTCTTAGCTATGTTTGATCTCAGAGTTCAGAGATCATTTTAGTTAAGCTGTTTGTAGATATATTTTAGCAGTATAATTTGCTGCTTCAGA
Organism: Hemibagrus wyckioides; assembly: GCF_019097595.1. Taxonomy (NCBI): domain Eukaryota; kingdom Metazoa; phylum Chordata; class Actinopteri; order Siluriformes; family Bagridae; genus Hemibagrus; species Hemibagrus wyckioides. The sequence goes on from NC_080728.1 coordinate 8,742,075, forward strand.
CAATGGGGTTGATTGTAACATATATGTGACTTTTATGTTTTTTTTATTGTTGTACATGTCATAATGACAGCTATCTGCTTCTTTCAGGAAATATCTGTACCTGCTATGATGCGGCTTATCGTTTTGTTCTTTTTAGTGACTTAACTGTGACTTAACCCTTAACAGATCATTTCTCACCCTAAAATATGAAGTTGATATTTCTTTAGTAACAGTTATTTTAGTGACTAATTGGTGCTATAATTTATGATCTGCTTTTGTCAGTGACTTGTTTGATTAGTAAGCATCGGTTTTAGTTTCAGCATTTGGACTTTGAGCTTTTCTGGGTTCTGGTATGACAAAAGAGACCTTGTTTCATCTAATATTCATACATTCATCTTCAGTAACCACTTTATCCTAGTCAGAGCTGTGATGGATCTCGTGTGGATGCAGCGGAAACATACCGTAGGACGCTAGTCCATTGCAGGGCACCATGCACACACACACACACACACATATTCACACCTAAAAGGAAATTTATTATCCACCTACAAGCATGTTTTTTGAATACATACAAAATCACCCTAGCTCACCTAGACACATACAAAATCACCCTAGCTCAGGATCAAATGGGCAACCCTGGACCTGTGAGGCAGCAACACTACCTGCTGCTCCACTATGCTGAACAATCATCAAATAGATATAGATAATACACAATACATAAATTATCTACTAGGCCGTTATGATCTTTTCATTGTGCTGTTTTTTTGGAATCTGGACTCCAGCATGGCAGAGATGAAGAGCTGTTTCATGGCTAGCTCTGGCGATGACACCCTAGAACAAATACAATTCACACAGGTTAATGGTGTGACTTACAGTTTGGTTAAATCCAGAAGCATTTTGGCAATAACCCAGAGGACCAGATGGTTCTTTTACTTTTATGTTTTACTGACAACAAGCCTAATTATGATTTGACATATACACTGGTTTACAATGTTGCAGTACCTGCTTGAAGACACAAAAAAGTGTCTTGTATTCTGTACAGTCTGATAAGTAATAGACTGCAGGCTGATAATGGATGTTTTGTGACCTTAGTACAGACATTTTAAGCTTCTGTCTCCCATTCATTTTTTGCCCAGACAGAGCCTTATAATATTAAGGTCACTTTTTTTTTTTTTAATGTTATCATGACTCAGTCAAACATGTCTGTCTCTTGATGGACTGATATACTGTGAATTTTGTCTGTGCTGATTTGATGATTTCTTGTCAGTGACTTATGAGCAAATGCATTTTAATACATTGCTCTCCAGCTTGTCATTATGTGGTTTGACTTTGATAGGCTTGATAATATTCTGTACAAATGTTTTATGCTTTGCATTGGAAACTCACAAGTTTAGAAAGTCTAGGAGCTCATTTCTTTGTTGACTAATTGTTTCCGGCATTTGAAACATGCCGGATGCCAGTTGCATTCACATTAGATATCATCTTTATTTCTCCTTTCAGTATCTGTGTTAAGGCCTGTGTCATTCTCTAGTAGAAATATAATATTTACATAACATTGATTTCAAATGTGTAATTCTGGAACTGTAAATAGACAGGGTTTTATATGTTTGAATCTTATGTGATCTCATATATTTTGACTGACTTATATTTTGCCAACACAGGAGTATCAGAGATGTTTTTTGATGTTATGAATTCACAATTTACTATAATGATTGGTGCCTGGATACAGTCAGCATGTTTTTGCAAAATCTTTTTCGATTTTCGAATCTTTTTGATTTTTTTTTATTATTCCTGCACAAATTCAAATATATCCTCTTAGGGAATATAACTTGGAATGGACAAGCTGTCATTTTGCATGTCATAATACATCCAAATTTTGTCTAACATAGAGGAATATGTAAGATTTGAAAATTGCCTGTTAAGTATCTAAGAACTGAAATGTTGAGTACCTAAGTAAATAAGTAATTCAGCATTAATGTGTGTACAGGTTGTCTTATTTCAGTGTTATTAAAAGCCTGTACTTCATATTAAAAGTAGCTGTGGCTTTAGTGTAATTATTTGTCAACCAGTAATGCACTTATAATATTATTTAGGTTTGGGAGTTTCTCCCATTGTGGCCCATAATGAATGTACTTATTAAGTGCTTCATAAGATAAAAATGCGACCTGAGCAGGAAAAAAATAGTAAGATGTGTAGTGCAGAGGGACTATAAGAGCAGAAGAAAACAGAACTCCACAGTGCCTATGCTTTATTCAGGTGTAGACACAGGTGTCTGATCACAGTCTTAGTCTCAGACTGAGAAAGAAGTCTGATCTCATCCTTTCACATGCATAAAAGCTTCTTTCTTAAGCTTATTGGTGTGGTTGCAAACTGATAGTTGGAAATAAGTAAATAAGTAACTAAATTATGTTCAAAAACTCGTAGGTTCTAGACAATACTGTGCTGTATTTGAAAGCCTATTTACATTCTTCTGTAGGCAATGGCAATACATAATTATTCAATCACTTATTTTCAATAACTTTAACTGGAAGTAAATGCTTCCTTAGAAACATCTTTTCAGCATCCCAGCTGTTTGTTTATTTGGACGAATAGTGAGGTATCCGTTTTACTTTCAGCTGTGTGCACAATGCACTTGTTAGGCAGACAGTTATCATGAAAAATTTAAATACATCATCTTATTGAAACACTAGTGGGGTCAGGCACTGATGCTGGATGAAGAGGTCTGGGGTGCAGTCGGTATTCCAGTTCATCCCAAAGGTGTCCAGTGGGGTTGTGGTGCAGGACATTCGAATTCTTCCAAACCAAATTTGGCAAAGCATGTCTTGATTTGTGCACAGGGACACTGCCACGGGGATATTACTGCTTTATTTCTTTAAAGTGCTTTGACATTTAAATTGAACATTTTCAGACCTGTCCAGGGTGTACCCCTGCCTTTTGCCCAATGTATGCTGGGATAGGCTCCAGCAGATCCCTGTGACCCTAATTACGAATAAAGTGGGTATAGAAAATGGATGGAGGGATGAATATTATCATGTCGGAACAGGTTTGGGGTTCTTAGTTCCAGTAAAGGGAAACTGTCCTCATAAATTTGTGTGATTCCAACTTTTGTGGCATTACATGTGTGCACATACTTTTGGCCATATAGGGTATGTAAGCTATGTAACACTTGGTTTATTAGGTCTATTTATTTACAGATTTTTTCACATAAACTAATATTCCAATAGTGACAAATTAATAAAGAGAAAGAGACTTAAAGCTCCAATGTTCTCAAATGTCGCTTGTGCATGCCTTGTTGTGTCCTATTTCTCATCTGGCGCTCACGGAAAATCCGGGCACGCAGATCTCGCGGGCACGCGCAGGCCAGGCCTTTTAGTCGGCACGAGAAGTCTCGTGCTGATCTGTGCAGTACTACATGATGGTCACCAAGCGGCGGTATTGTTCTGCCAAAGCTTAGCAGTGGGATTTTATTATTATTATTATTATTATTATTATTATTATTATTATTATTATTATTATTATTATTATTATTTTCCTCCCAATTACCTTTTCATAAAGCATCGAAAATTTTAAGGGGATTTGTTTAGTGACAAAGCACAAGCTGCATTTGTTATGTATGTTATGGCATGTCTGTATGTAAGAACAAAGGCTATTCCTCCAATATAAATGAAAATATGAATGGTAAATCAGGAGAATGTCCCTAAAGATTCATTAGAAATGATCCTAATTTAGTATTGTACCCAACACCCTCAGATATGCTTATACAACAGGACTACAATTAAAAAATGACACAAAAGAGCGGCTGAATCTCAAATGTCTCAATGATCCCTATATAAGTGACCAATACTTATAAGTGCACATTATGTCTGACTGTGTAATTTGTCGTTGTCCATTCAATCGGCTGTATATGTATATTTTATAACATATACCGTGCAGACCGGAAGGTGTGGCTTAATGACGTTTAACTATCATGCAGACACGCCCACTGGGCCAAATGACTCCGCTCGAGCGCAGAGCGAGTCTCAGCTGGCGCTGCCTTGAGACGCGGCATAGGGAACGTATTAAAAGATAAAGCTGGAGTATAATAAACTCTGAAACCACAGGAGTACAGAACATGAATGATTATTTATTTGTAACAGAAATATAAAGCGATCCGACTCATGAAAAGGAGGAGGAGCATGGCAGAATAAGAGGAGCGACGCCGCCGCTGTAGCTACCTGCTTAAGCCGATCAGGGGAAGGACACGCGAGCTGAATATATGTGCGCTGATTCTCCTGTTTTTGGATCATGACGACCGGACAGGATGAAAGTTCTGTACGAGTGGCTTTAAGGTAGGCCTATAGTCCCTAAATGTCCCCTCTCTGTCCCACTGATGCTCTTTTAGGCACCGCCTCTTCGCCATGTACCTGTTATTTGGCCACAAAGACTGGCATGGAGGTTTCGGCTCGGGCTGCCTCCTGAATCGCTTTCGTGCACTACATAGGGTGTAGACGATCATTATTGTGTTCTGCACTATGAGGTGCACTTCTCTAGCTCGTAGGGAGACATGTGGGATCCAGCCCAAGGCTTTATTTTTATGCGATTTATCCTGGGTGAGGGTGTGCCTTTAGTTACATATACTTTGAATATTTCTAATTTGCATTGTTTTCGTAGCATAATACATCCTGATCTACTTGGCTGAGAAAATATCCTGAAACATTGCATATTCCTTCATACAGCAATTTACAGTGCAGAAAGGATTCAAGCCTTTTATTGTTCATTTCCTTGCTTAAATGTCATTGTGCTGGTATTGAAACCCATAACCTTTCAATAACCTTAACCACTGAGCTCCTATGCACATGGGACTGAAAGAAGGATGAAGAAGATTTTAATCACATAAATTACAGCTTGCACTGTAATTACTGTTTTAGAGGCATTGTGGTTTTTGGTGTATTGTATTTTGGATTTGGTTCAATTTAGAAACGTAGCCAGTGGATTAAATGTGGTGAAAAACACTTGCTGTGTTGACAACTGTGTTTGCGCCAGGATGTTAGAGCATAAGTACAGTCCTGACTACAGCCATGGCCAAAAGTTTTGAGAATGACACAAAGATTAATTTTCACAAATTCTGCTGCCTCAGTTATTATCATAGCAATTTGCATATACTCCAGAATGTTAGGAAGCGTGATCAGATGAATTGCAAGTTCCTCTTTGCCGTGAAAATGAATATAATCTCAACAAAAAAACAAACAAAAAAAACAAAAAGCATTTCCACTGCATTTCAGCCCTGCCACAAAATGACCAGCTGACATCATGTCATTGATTCTCTCGTTAACACAGGTGAGAGTGTTGATGAGGACAAGGCTGGAGATCACGCCTTCATACTGACCGAGTTAGAATAACAGACTGGAAGCTTTAAATGGAGGGTGGTGCTTGAAATCATTTTTCTTTCTCTGTTAACCATGGTTACCTGCAAGGAAACACGTGCAGTCATCGTCGGTTTGCACAAAAACGGAAGCACAGGCAAGGATATTGCTGCTCGTAAGACTGTGCCTAAATCAACCATTTATCGGATCGTCAAGAGCTTCAAGGAGAGAGTTTCAATTGTCGTGAAGAAGGCTTCAGGGCGCCCAAAAAAGTCCAGTAAGCAGCAGGACCGCCTCCTAAAGTTGATTCAGTTGTGGGGTAAAAAGCTTGTCCAGAGAAGGAAAGAAGAGCTCTACCATCAGTCCTGTGTCATGCCAACAGTAAAGCATCCTGAAACCATTCATGTCTGGGGTTGCGTCTCAGCCAAGGGAGCTGGGAGTGGACTCACAATCTTGCCTAAGAACACAGCCATGAATAAAGAATGGTACAAAAACATCCTACACACTTCTCCCAACCATCCAAGAACAGTTTGGTGATGAACAATGTCTTTTCCAGCATGATGGAGCACCTTGCCATAAGGCAAAAGTGGTAACTAAGTGGCCCAGAGAATAAAACATCGAAATTTTGGGTCAGTGGCCAGGAAACTCCCCAGACCTTAATCCCACTGAGAACTTGTGGTCAGTCCTCAAGAGGTGATGGACAAACAAAAACCCACAAATTCTGACAAACTCCAAGCATTGATTTTACAAGACTGGTCTGCCATCAGTCAGGATGTGGCCCAGAAGTTGATTGACAGCATGGAAGGGCGAATCGTAGAGATCTTGTAAAAGAAGGATCAACACTGCAAATATTGACTCTTTGCATAAACTTAATATCAATAAAAGCCTTTGACACTAACGAAATGCTTGTAATTCTACTTCAGTATTCAATAGTAACATCTGACAAAAAGATCTAAAAACACTGAAGCATCAGACTGTGAAAATTAATATCTGTGTCATTCTCAAAACTTCTGGCCACTTTTGGTTTAAAGGAATCAATCTCCATGTAAGAGATGAAATATCATTGTATTGAATTGTGTGTGACATACGTAACATTTCTGGTGCTAATTTGTTGGTGGATTCTGTAGAGAAGCTTGTGGTTATCTGTTGCTTTGACAGACCCCAAGGTTTGGGAAAAATACATAGTTGTGCTGAGGGAGGCTCAGTTCAGCTAGCTAGCAGTTTATGAGAAAAACACAAGATGGTTAAAACTCAGAAACATCATGTTTGAGCAAAGTGTATGTATTAGGAGGTGAGAGAACTGGGCAAAATAAAGAATTAAAGCATTACTGCATCATCTTATTTCAGGTTAGGGTTGAATCAAGGGCTAATTCGACTCAAGCTTGCAATTTGTAATTCCCCAAACACCAACCAGAAAAAGCCAAAGAAAACTTCCTACTTATCAACTTGGCCTAGTCTTCTCAACTGGGAGGTCCTTTCCAGTTTATGGAGTAATGTCAAATCAACACAGTCCCTTACAGAATCAGTAGTAAACAAAATAGTACAAACTCCTTAACTTTAAATGAATTAAACTGTATATGTTAGTACAACATATAAACATTTGCATGTTTAATCTATAAAACTGACTAGACAGCTGTGTGCTGTTTGAGGAGGTAAATATACACCACTCAGCACAGATACCTTGCTAACTTGTTGCTAACAAATACAATGAACAGAGAGGAGAATTTCATCACAGAATAAATCGAGGATGTCGTTAAAGATTTATATGCAGGTTATTCAGGATGGATTGTTATTTCGTACACCAATCATACCCATTTGAGTGAGTTTTAAAATTGGAATTGTCACCAAACTTATATGGACTAAAGCCTTAACAGCTAAAACATAAATGTGTACATATGAACAATATAAGACAGGTGAAAGAGAGAAGAAATGTTACACAAAGCCACCTTTGAAAACACCTGTGATGTATAGAGAAAATGAAAGCAGCTCAATAACACAGGGACTAAAACAGGAAGCAGGTAGAGGCATATATTGTGTACTTTTGTCATTGAAGAAGGCACTGTTCAGGACAAAAGCCTCGCAACCTGGCTCAGGTTACTTTATTCTAGCATGACTGCTCAGCTCCAGTTACCAGAGTCAGACTTTGACCCAGCATGAAGTTTGCTGTTTGTTTTCGACTTGGGCCTAATGTCACCTACTGCATTCTCTGTGTTTTAGTAAATGCTTGGGTGTTCATATGGAAACATCCTCTTTGCATAGCAAACACCAGGTAAAGCGGGAGCAAAAATGAAATGTGAAAGAACAGAGAGCATACACAGGTGCTCGCAGTTAAAAAAAACAGTGGTTTGTTATTGCATGCTCTCTTGTACTCTTTTATTATGAGCTCGTTTACATATTGGACATTGGATTTGCTTGTGTTATAGAGCTTTGGTGCTTCATAGATGAAAAATGTCGCAAGAGACAGACAAACTGTATTTTGACATGACGCAGCGTTTGATTTGATAAAACAGTAGGTGCATGTTGTCTAATAAACAATCTAATAGTCTAATTATATATACGTTATCTTGATCCTGATTTGCATTTGTGAACAGCAGGTTGCTTTACTAATTTAGGATCAATGAGGCATCCTCGTCCTGTGACCTTTGTGTCAAGCAGTAATCCATATTGCACCTTGCCCAATACTAAGAAGTAGATTAACAGTTAAAGATGTAATAGTTGATGATATGTTGAACATGATTTAAAAAAAAAAAAAGACAATAGATTAATCCATGGCCTTAGTAAATGTGTACTAAGTGGCTAAGAATACCCACTTAGAAATCTGGTCAGTCATTTTTAGATCCTGTGGGTGAAGCTTTGTGAACATGGGTGGAAAAAAAATTCAACGTCAAGCCCAACTAACAGTGAGATATCTAAACTTGCCCAATGCACCTTAAACTCAAACCATAACATTATTTTTATTTTAATTCCTAAAGCTCATAAAGTCTGTTTCTCTTGGAGGTTTGTCTGTTTAGTGTAAGTATCAGAACAGGATCCTTAGAGAATGGCCTGAGGTACTGGATACAAAATCAGCACTTTTACCTTCATATTTAGTTTCGTTTATATGGACACGTTAAATATAGTTTAAAAACTATTATACATTAGTACGCAATCTCATTATTATTGACATTTCTAGTGTTCACTGAACTCACTCGATCATTGCGGTCTATACAAAGCCAATTCTACCAGTTATTTAGTAGAGCTGAAACTGATACCTGAAACCTTCCCTGGAATTTGCACTGGATTGTACCATGCCAAATGTAACATTGTGATAATCCACACTTCATTCGCACACCTGTCTGTGCTTGCTGGAGCTATGCCATGTGTTAACATCACCTCATTCATGTCGGGTTAATGACAGACTGAAATTCATTAGTGTATTAGCTATGTCCCTTGTGCAGGAAAGACTTTTAGAAGCTCTCTTCCTGCCTTTGAGGATTATGTACTGTGGTCAGTACACTGAAATAAAAGACTGTATTACCATTACAGAAATACATAAAAAGCTTTCTTCATATAACTCATGGGAGGAAGGTGGGGTCAAGATTGTACAGGTGGAGCAGGTGAGAGGTAACACATCAGACCAGCAATTTCAATCCACTGCCTCTGTACTCAGTGTGGGAAAACTGCAGATGAGAAGAATGAATACATTCAGATACATGTAATACATTATTATACATAAGATATTACATTATTGAAATCTGTAAAAACTAAAAGTTAAAGCAATTTATAACATCTGGTATCCTCCAAAAGTTTCAGCCCTAAAAGCATTTAATACTTTTGTTGTGGTTGTAGCACAGAAGCATCATGGATGTCTTAACAGACTTACTATCTGAATTAAATAGACACATCCAAAAAAGGTTATCCAACAACTTGATCAATGTTCACTGTGTGAGTGAATCACATATTTTTAAGGAAGCCTAGACAAGATTTTAAACACAATAATAACATTTCCATTAATATGTTTATGCCTTTGTAAAGTAAAGATATTAGAAGGTTTATAGACTGAAAAACCCAATTTTCACCCAAACTAAATGAGTTTATAATTTTAGGTTGTTTGTCAAAATTCAGAGATGGCAACATCTGATGGGTTTTCCCAGAATACCAGACACCATGATCTGAATTTAAAATCAAACAATAAAGACATGGCATAAAATTTGATTAAAGTTTCACCCTTCAGTGCTTTATTGCACTGATGTGTGACCAGGAAGACACCAAATATATAGATCGACTGACTGTATTTATAACCATGCATTTTTTGCCTTTGCCTGAAGAATTTTTTTAATTCTGTATAAACATCCATTATAAGGGAGCTCCACTGAAGAGGAGTCGATAGTGCTTGAATTTAGAAAGACTGGCATTTAAAAAAAAAAAAAAAAAAACCTCTTTCTCAAGGCTTCAGCAGTAGTGCTCCTGCAATCCTGGCTATCGAACTCCCAGTTCTGCAGAACTTTATACGTTGAAATTTGTGTGAGTAGATAGAATACATTGACGCAAAGTTGACATTTGCTAACATGATGTTGGTGTGCCATGACCTTTCCCTTACAGCAGTGAAACGAGCCCAGCAGCCACACATGCGCAAAACAAACATCATTCAACAAATGATACACAATGAGTGCAAGCGTCTCTGTAACTGTGTGTAAGCATCTCTGTAAGGGCTCATCTGAAACAATTGACTGTGTCTGACTGTGTCTGCTACTGGTCTTTTGAGTGCCACTGTATTCTTGCAAGTTTAAACCAAGCCATTAATAATGAAGGGCTTTCAAGTGGTCAATAGAGCTCATTGTAACGTCCATGGAACTGCAAGTTTTCATTGCATACAATGGTGTGTTCATTTCTCTTCTAGTGTTAGTCTTGTTTTGATCCATGCCTTAACTTCAGTTTGGAAAGGAAACAAGCCAAAAGTCAGTAAAGCAGACTTTATTGAGCAACCTGACTGATTTATATTCTGTATGGGACTCATATTTATGAGCACATGTAAGAGCAGCTGAGTGCTGTTTTATATTTCATTGCTGCATGTTTTTCATATTCTAGCTCATCATAAACTTCAGACCGATTGTCCATCAAAGCCGGTTACCGGGTCTTTTGTCACTCAGGCTAGCTGAGACATCCACCTGCTGTGTCGTACCATATCTAATTGTGTGGACCTGCTTATCAATATTTATGAGGCAGTTGTTGAGAGCTGAAAGAGGACCATGTCTCTGAGAGCCATCTGTCATCTGGTTTGCAAGAAAGCGCTGACTCATTTCAGATGAGGTCATCCAGAAAATCCGCTCCTCATGTGTTGCAAAAGCTGAATATCTCCCAGCGTTTATCAAAGTTGCTGGCAATCAGAGCGGGAGCTCGACTTCCACAACCTCATCGTGGTTTATCTTATCTCCTTTCTGCTCTAGCTAAAAGAATGGCAGGGAGTCCTTCGGTGGAGTTGTCGCTGTGGTGGTGTGTTTATCTGCCTTGCTTGAGTGCCCCCATGACCCAGTTCACAGACGACTGAAGAAGTAGAAAGAACTTGCAAATCCGTGGTATATACTTATATGATTAAGAAGGACACAAACATTCAGCAAATGGATTTTCCTACCTCTTTGTGTATTTTTTTTCTCAAATTTATTATATACCACATACAAAAACAACTTTTGAAATATCAAATACTGAAATATTAAAAGGCCAATAAATAATATAATATAAATTCAAATTAAAGCTTCAAAGTAAGAAGAAGAAATAGAATGCGATAGAGATTAAGAAGGCAGAATAAGACAAAAAAAGAGGGACAAAAGCAACAAACAGACTTAAACATAAGAGCAAACTGGTAGGCTGTGATTTAAATGACATCATCTATTGACCCTTGATGGGGAATCAGTGTAATCTTGTGATGAAAAGCTGCAGCCAGATGTGGCTGGTGTCACCCAGATAATGACGGGTTAAGTCAGTTCCTCTCAAGGTTTCTTTCTAAAATCATCTCCAGGAGTTTTTCCTTACCACTGTCACCTCTGGCTTGCACATCAGGGCTGGAAAGATATATTTAAAATGTATATCCAGAATTTAGATATTCATGTAAAAGTGCTTTTTGGCAATATCCATTGTTAAATGTGCTATACAAATAAATTGAATTGAAATTGAAGTAAGGTTCAAGACAAGAGTGTCGATTATTTTTGATTATTTTTCCATCTGTTACCTATATAATTGATATTAGGCCTGTTTAAGTCAAGCTACATTGCTTTCCATCTCTCACTTTTACTGAAAATTCATATTATTTTTTATTTATTTGGACAAATTGATTATTATATTGAGGTAAATGGCTTTAATTGTATCAACCAGCTGTAATTCCTTTGAATCCTGTTTGGTTGTTGGATGAAAAAAAAAAAACAGGATTCCACATTTTTCCCTTATCTTGTGTTTTCAGCATTTCCCCTATGTACAGTCAGCCAATATCAAATCACACTGGACTCAGCAGCTCCTTTCCATTAATAACTGCACTGCTTTGGGAGGGGAGGTGGCTGTTTTGTGTCCTTGTATTTGCTGGCTTTCCACTCATTGACCAGAGAATGAGGCAATCTGACAGCTCCCCGTATGCCCTCTGCCCTTTTTCCTGCAGCCGCTCATGTGTGCATCGTGACCTTAGACCGTGGAAGCCATCAGGAGCCGATCAGTGAACCATTCAGGGTGCTTTGAGACCTCACTTAGTAACTTAGCTTGCATTATTTGGAGTGAAGGTTTCAGGGAGGCTGACTGTTCCAAAGTTCCTCATCTGTCATTATAGTTAAATAGATATATATCTAAGATCAGTCACCCTATCAACATTATAAAACTAACATGAGTCTGAATTAAAAATCCGTTTTCCCACAGCACTGTTTTAGATTTTAGTTTCTGAGCAGATAATTCAGTATAAAATGCTGGATTGCTATGTTTTACATACATTTATAATATTGTTCAGCCTGTGAGTAATTTCAGGAATATCATACACTGAAAATGCAGACCGGTTTATGATAGCCACATTAAACAAAACACAAGAAGTCATATCCACGCTTCCACAGGTTTTATAAAGGGTTTTAGAGTAATACAATTTCACTGCAATTCTGACATTGCCCCAATGCAACACTATAAAGGGCACAGTATATAAAAAATGTATGTATTATCTTTTAACAGTTTGCTCATTTTGATACATCATAACATTATTGTTATTTGTAATCATATTGGTAATAAAATGTGTAAATAATAATAATAATAATAATAATAAAGTAATCCACATTGAGCATGTCTTTGTTTTTTAGCTTGAGGGAAGCAAAAAATCATTCTCTGCAAGATCTTGAATGACACAACATAAAAGCTTTTGTCCTGTCATCCTGAGATTGCAAATTCCATGGCCGGGAGCCAATGGAGCTACATGGGAGTAGACGGATGGCATACTCTCTCTCTTCCCTGTCAATCACAGAGACACTAACCATTTGTAGCACTTTCTTGTGTGTGTTACCGCATTGCACTTGGGAGTTTTCACCTGTTTTGGAGGAAACACATGCTTGACAATTGTTCTCTGTGGTATGATAGGAGAGAGCTGGCTGGTCAGTGGGAACTGGCAAGGCACAATTACTTAACACATGTTAACATGACCGCTGACATCATCTCAGCATTAATAATCTCAGTTTTTGTCAGTATGGAAGAAATTCATATTTGGGCTATTGGTATTGTTACAGAAATTGGGATCAGTACAGACCTTCATGCTTGTGGTTTAGCTTATGATGTCTAGAATCTCTGTGAATCTGTACTTTGTTAAAGGATTATAAAAAGTTTAGTGTAATATGTCCCCTGAGCCTTTTGGGCAGAAAGAGGCTTGTTTGTACCTGTTCCTAAATACCATCATGCCAGACATTACCTCTACATCCTAACAATAGTGGCCCTTGAACTAAAAAAAGCAAACTGCCCCAAGTACCAACCACCGAAGCAGCTTAGGCTCAACTCAAAACACCACAAATCTTAGAAAGCTTTTGGCTCAGGCATGTGATGTCAGGGTCTTTTTTAAATGGTAGCAGGAATGACAACCAGAGCTTGATGTTCTGACATGGGGAAAATCCTCACATCCAGATTCTGTCTTTTTTATCTCCTGTTCCTTTTCATGTGGCCTTCATTTCCTGAGTTCAGAGGAGTGGGTTAGGCGAGACGCCACTGTAGGTGCGTTTGCTAAGGTTACACTGGATGAAAAGGAACCCTGTCGTTGATCTGGAGGTGAGAGAAAGGGAAGGAAAGCAACACTATATCCCACAGGCCTGAGAACCACGATCATGTTTCCTTCACTTTTCAGGAGCATCTAGTGATTATGTATTATCCAGCTTTACTCTTTTGTATGTTCAAGGAAGTAACATGTTAAGTAATATAGCACCTTTCAGCTGAAACATCCATGCAATGCTGGTTATACATGCTGATTCATTTTTGTAGTATATAGTGTAATATTATTCTGTTTTTTTTAATATTAAGGATAGGAATTTTAGAAAGTTTTTGAACACTTCTTGGTTTTACAGTATTTTCTCAGTAGTTACTTGTATTATTTTTTTAATGTGTACTATAAATATTTTGACATACCTAGATTGATGCCCACAAACCAGCTGCTGAATGACCAGACTTATAATTGGTGTAAGGACAGAATAACAAAACATACGATCAGATCAAAAACAGCTGTAGATAATGCTGTATACAGTATAACTAATTCCTGTCTTGAAAACTGAATTGCGAAGAATAAAAATAGAAAATGCATTCAGAATGCTGGTATATGATCCAATTATTAAATTATTGAACAAAAATCATTTTTAAATATTTATTATATTTATTTATTTTGCCATGAAGCCACGATTTGATTTCCTGGGACTGTTTCCCATTAAGTCTCGACTCTCTGCCACAAGATACAATTACGTCTCCATGCCAAATAATTCCTAAATGATTAAGACATATGAAAGACATGCTCATTCATGACAGACTTGGTTCAGTTATGGGTCTAAGGCTGTGAGAGAGCGGAAGATATGACTAGATAAAAACTTCTAGATGACCTAAACTTATCCTGACTAAAATGCACGTATTGAGTCTCAGCTGGATTTGCAGCCTTATCGAATTCGGGGGAAAAAAAACCTGGAATCTATTTTCCAATAAGTTTAAATGTTAAAAGAAAAGCCTGATTAAAACCATTTTTGTTGGAAAGGTATGTCTCTGAAAAGCAGTTGATTTTTTTTTTTTATAATGTATGATTAATAGCAAGCACACCAAGAAGTGTCTGTTTCAATGTTGCTTTCAATATAAATATCTAGACAAATAAGAGCTTGGTTGGGCTAATGTGTGCTTGTAACACAGGCAGTGTTTATTATTAAGGGTTAGTACAGGTCACCAGTGTTCTGTCTTTCTTACTGTTTAATGTAAAGAGTTAAGCTGTATGCAATGTTGTATCACAAACTGCACTGTTCAGCAATATATCCATAATAAGTAAGTATGTAAGCCACAAGCGCACTCAAAAGAGGGTGGGTTGAATTTTTGTAAACTTAAGGTATTACATTCTACTGAAAATTCCAGCAATATTAAAAAATATATATTCACCTTAGAAAGAAGTGGTTGAGGAAGAATATTTATAGCTCCCATAATGTAAGTGATAACAGGAATGAGCTTGTTTTGTTGATGTGTAGATACGTTAAATGTGGCTATAAATGGTTAAAATGCCTCCAATGTAACATGAATAAACTTCTTCTGGAATCATCTAACTGGAAGCCACTTTTTGATTTTTCCTATAACAGCAAGCCCTCTGTGTTTTCTCAGTTGTCTTTGACCAGAAGGAGCTGGTCTCCCATTTTCTTAAATGTTCATGAGGGACTGGTGATCAACTGCAAAGCAATTGCAAAATCCTTTTAGTAAAAAATGTTGCAAGATGAGGTCAGCTATGGACGAGCGCTCATCTCTGGGACAGACAGTGAGTCAGCTGGTAATGAGAGCAGGAAATCAAATCGGCCATAACGATTGTGGCCTCTCTAGAGACCCATTTCAGGTCAGTAGCATCATTGTGATCGATTCGTGCCTGACTCAGAAGCCATGACACAGCTAAATGCTCTTGCAGATTAGTGTGTATTTAGTTTTTACACATTGTTTTCCGTATTGACCTCTCTGACACGTGGCACCTCAAGCCCTGGTGCTAGATAAGCTTCCGTTAGGCGTGAGATTAGCAGGTTGAGATTAGGACTTGATTTAAAAGAACAGTTTGCTGCATAAATATCTGCTTCAGTCTATATCAAGTTCTTGGATAATATCACAATCACTCGTCACTATTGTATAGAACACAGTGTAGCTTTCTGTAATCTATTAATGATATTACTGTACAGACAGATATCTTGGACAACTAAAATGACCTTTCAGTGTCATTTGTACTTCAGAGGTGAAATTGTTTTAATCTGAAATGCAGAAATGCTAAGTGACGATATTGTAGGATATATGTGTTTTGGAATCAAACTGAAATAAATATGTATTTAAGCATGTAAATATGTATTCATATAAATGATTATGCAGGAGACTTTTTCAGTAGGGCAACTTGTTGGGAGCACTTGGATCATATCTGCTACCCAAGAAGCAATCATTGATCAGACATGTCTTCACCAATTCATTTAGGCAACGGTATAGCAATATAGATCACTTTCATTTGTTTCACCTTTATTTTCATGAAAATTGACTACCTTGTAAGTGAGTAAATAGTCTTACTCAGGTACCCCTCACTCAGGGATAGGAGGTTCGAGGTTCTTATATATATATATATATACACTACTCACAAAAAGTTAAGGATATTCGACTTTCGGGTGAAATTTCAGGATGCACCTAAAATGCACTATAACCTTATGAACTTAATTTGACCTTCTCTACACTTTTGAATGCACATGTCCAACTGTTCAGTGTTTCAGTACTTTTTGCATAACTTGCTGTTCTCTAACAAGGTGCTTAACGGCAAAATTCACTACTGGTGTTTGATCCATGAATCAACCAATACATCTTCTGGTTTGATTAGAATTGGTATTTAAACAGTCCTCTTCATCATGCTGTTCACATTTTAACATCATGACACCAAAACGACATCTAACAATTGATCAACAGTACCTCGCTATTGCGAGGATTCAAACTGGATTTTCTCAGAGGGAAGTGGCCACTGAGCTTAGAGTGTCACAGAGTGTCATCAGCAGGTTGTGACAGAGATACAGAGAGACTGGAAGAGTCACAGAAAGGCATAGAAGTGGACGTCCTTTGGCCACATCCCACCTTGATGACCACTTCATTGTGCACAGTGCCCTGCAGAACCGGATGATGAATGCCACTTAACTCCAGGCACATTTAAGGGAGGTGAGAGGCACCCAAGTGTCATGTCAGACCATTCGAAACTGTTTACATCAGTGTGGTCTGCGTGCTAGACGACCTGCAGAACCTCAATGACCTGAGGGCCACCATTCAAGAAGAGTGGAATGCCATGCCTCAGCAGACAATAAGTCGACTCGTGAACAGCATGAGATGTCGTTGTCAAGCTGTAATTGATGGTCAAGGGCACATGACAAATTATTGAGACATTGACATTTTTTGTTGTGGTATACCACCACTGTTGTTGGCTTTTGTTTCAATAAATTGTTTGAGATGAGGAAATCACCATTGCAGGCTTCTATTTAAATGCCCTACTTTCATGATATAATGTTACTGTAGCGTGAACGTTTTACATTTTCCATAAATTTCACCCAAAACCCAAATATCCTTAACTTTTTGTTAGTAGTGTGTATATGTATACACACTACTCACAAAAAGTTAAGGAACACTTTGTGTTAAGTTAACACTTTTCCAGACTCAAATTTTAGGATCTTAAAGGCTTATCTGATTGGCTGGCTGCCATTTATTAAATTATATTAAAAAGTTTTACTTGAATCATTTAGCATCAAGTAAACAAGATAACCCAGAACAAATGTTACATACTTAGTGGAGCTCAGTGAGTTTGCTGTCACAATAATTGCTGTAATGAGGTCTGTAGCTTAAAACTTAGTAAAGCCATCACATGGCTAGAGGTTAGAAGGTTTGAGAGCTTTATACAGCTCACCTTTGCCCTCAATATTCACCACATTTCCCTGAAATAGGTTTACCTCCTGTAGTATAATGCTGATAGTACTTTTCTATTTCAATAAAAAGGATATGGTTATTTATCAGTCTGAGTGTTACATGAAATTTTTTGATGACTTAAATACAAGAGAAGGATGGTAAAAAAAAAAATTTTGCCTGAAAATTCCTTGCTTAATCCAGATTTGTCAGAAGAGGTAAAGTATATAAAGTCTTATGAAGGCAGCCCTTATTCTAGTCCTGGCAGTGTTGTGTTTACATTTAAACCTAAATCTGAAACCTCTGTGTGAGCCCCAGAGTTGCTACATGACCACCATGTGGAGAGTCAGGCCAAGAAATTGCTGTATTTTTATTCACATCTCAAATTTTTTAATATACCACACATAACTACAGACCACATTTAAGAGCTGGATCAGGAGCTGGTATTAGGTTTTTAAAGGCTGAAGGATTGAACAAGAGAAACACTGCACAATACCACCCTGGATAGAATGCCACTCTAACTCATGGCATCATGTACACACACACACACACATGCACACATTCACAAACTCATTCACACAAGGGATAATAGCTAATTAAGAATAGCTAATTCACCTACTGTCAAGTTTTTGGAAGGTAGGAGGAAACGGGTTCTCCAGTTTCTGTCCAAGCCGAAAAAACATGGAAACCTACACACACGTGGAGAATGTGAATGCTAATGTGAAATGCCACACAGACAGTAACCCGAGCTCAGGTTTAAAATGGAGGGATTCGTGAGACCAATATGCCGTCCCTGTATGGCCCTTGGACATGGGTATGACTAGGTATCCTGTATGGCCAAAAGTATGTGGACAATTAACCATCAGAGTCAGCTGTGCTTTTTGAACACCCCATTCCAGAGTTTGTCTCCCTGCTTGCTCCTATAACAGACTTCACTTTTCTGGGAAGGCTTATACTATATTTTGAAGCATGGCTTTCGAATTTTTTGTCCATTTAGCAACAAGAGCATTAGTTGGATGAGGCACTGGTGTCAGGTGAGGAGGCTCTATGAAGGCAGAGCCTTCTCAGGCCTCGTCATGCTGGGAATGTCCACTTACTTCTTACTTGCTATACAGTGTATTTTTTTTTCATGCAAGTCTGGCATTTTAGCACAAGGGTATTAATGAGATCGCAGTGAGACACAGAGACAGAAACAGAGTGAGAAGAAACTAAGAAAAGACAGATATATAGACAAATAGACAGACAGGCAGAGAGACACAGAGTGAGTGTGTGAATGAGAGCAAGAGAGAGAAGCAGAGAAGTAAAGACAAACAGAAATATGACTGAGGGAGAGAGAACGAAAAAGAGAGTAACCCAAAAATAAAAATTATGGTGCTGAATAAACATTCAGATTCAGTTTCTGAGTCTTTCATTCAAAGATTCAGTGCTATCCTTCAGAATACTACCTGTCATAACATATAACAAAAAGCAACTATCAAAATGCGATTTTTATGCCAGAAAAAGAGCTATCCAAAAGAATTGACATGCTGTTATCCCTGTTTGCTGTATAAACTGCAATGAGCTCATTGAATCAGAGCTGAAAGTTTAAGCCTCGTGCGTACTGATTTTACCCTGATAATCCCCAATCCCATGCTTCTTTAGTGAGAGGTGTTAAAATAAACACCATGCGTGACTTTCCAATCACTCATTCAACTGTGCTTTTCATTACGCGACAGCTGAGGTAGCACACTGCACTCCCATGTAGTGCTATAATATTACCAGAGCAGTTTAAAAGGTTAGAAGCAGCCTAATGATTTGAAACGTGTTTAATAGTGTTACTTTATTTTGAGAAGGATATTTGAACACAGTGATTGTGTGGAATGTAAAGTGCTTTAGCGTTAACTAATAAGTTCACTTTGTGTCAGCCTGTCTTTCTGTTGGCTCTCCTCCCGATATCCACGTTCTTGGAGATGAATCCTCAGAGCTGTGATGCTAAATAACTAGGATCTGATGTCATTGGTACACAATAAGAGCTCTGTGGCAGTGAAGTGTTACTACTGTAGCTTGTGCCCAAGCAGTGCCAGGAGCTGCAACACTAACCTGCTATCCAGTTAGCAGCTAGCGTCAAGCCATCAAGACTGACATGATACTGATACCTTGCCGTAAATAATGCAATACGATTCCTAAACAAAACCTTTCACGCAGAGTTTATAGTGCATGCTGGTGTTCCAGTTCACTGCTTATTGATGAATGAGTGCAGATAATACTCACACTCTTGTGTTAATACTACTTGTGTGTATTGGTTTAGTGCACAACGAATGGAACAGACCCCTTCAGCTTCCAAACTGAAATGAATGAGGCGTCAGTAAACGGACAGAGGATGCTGCAATGAGCAGTGTTACTGTACGCTCTGAGAAACATGGACACTAGGGGTGGTTTAGTAGGAAAAAAGGATGAATAAAAGTAAACAAAATGAGTTAATGAAAGGCAGGGCGTGACTGTGTACTCAACGAGTATGCCCATTTTCCTTCTTACTGTCAGAACAGTGAATACTCTGTTCATATGCCAGTTAATGTTAGCTTTCATACACACTGCAGCCAGTCAGCCCACATATGTATACTCAGTGGTCAGTTTAGTGACGTGTACTTACATTCACCATCCTTTCTATTAAGTATATAGCTATATACCAAGTATATAGCACAGTATACTACATCTGTAGTGTATACATTGTTATACAATTGCTGACTAATGTCTATTTTGTTAGTAGTTTAGTGAGTTTAGCTCCACCCATGCTGCTTTTAACTGTACCTACAAGTTTACACGTTATGATGTCAGTGTTGCTGCTGTGCTGCCCAAATAATGAAAACTTTAAGCAGTGAGGTCTGTTGGAGCTGACCAATAAATCTGTGGCCACAGAAGTCTGAAATTAAAATTGACAGACTGAAACCTTTCATGCTGCAAAAAAGTCATGTGATTACAAAAGAGAAGAATTGCTTAATGTTTCAGATAAAGTGAAAGATTTTAATCGAGGATGTGGCGCAGTAGGTACTGTTGCTAGTGTAGGTAGTGAGCTCTGGTTGCTGTCTGTATGGAGTTTTGCTTGTTCCTCCATGTGGTTCATATTTTCTCAAGACTTCTATCCTTCTAAAACAGCCACTAGGTGGCTATGCAAAATCGCACCTAAGTGAGAAGGTGTGGCTTTCAGGGTGTTTCATTATCTAGTATAAAGTGTTTCAGCCTTGTGGCCAGTGTTCCTGGCCTTCGACACCGTTCCTGTGACCAGGATAAATTACTGAAAATGAATGAATGAATGAATTAATAAATATTTACATGTAAACATTGTGTAACATTACTAGTGGCAATGGGATCAAACAGACAAATTATGAATTTTGCTCGTCTCTGAAAACTGCTTTGGATTTTAAATAAATTATTTTAATTGAAATAAATTATCAATATCAAAAATGTTAACCAAACAAACAGTTATTCACCTTGTACTAATTATGAGAATTACTGAGATCTTTTTCTGCATTGGACTAAAGGCAGATAGGGAAATCCCTTTTTTTTAAAGCATAGCCATGCCTTGTTGCTTGCCAGCTGTCAAATATCAATTCAGGGTTCAGGATAGATGAAGTGCAGAGTGTCCATTACAAAGAGATAGCAACACTTGGACTACAGTCATATCTACAAAATGACTTTATGGTAGGTGAAGGTGATAACATGGGCAGTAAAAGTGTTTCTAATACACCTGTGGCTGAACATGTACATCTCGGGTTACTCCTACACCATTCTTTCTAGTATTCACACATAAGCACGGTTGACACAGCTCACCACTACAAGGCATGTCGGTTGTCTCTGTGTTAGTAATTTTAGAGCCCCTGTTCAACCACTGCAAGCCAGGAATTGCCAGGGCATCGCCCAGCCCTGTACCTGCTAACAGCTGCATACCTGCAGTCAAGCTGTCAGCACATTAAATGTGTTTAATAAGGTCCAATGATAGACCTGCACGTGATTACTGCATTTATCATTACTATAAAAACGCCACTCTGTGTCCTAAATGCATGTGAACTATTATTACGCTTTTTATTTCTAAAGCTCTGATTTCTATTTTTATATTCATATTTATGCTTTTGTGTTGCTGTCTAAATCTCTTTCTTTGCTTCTCTTTGTGTTTCTTGTCTGCCTGTCTCATTTTGTCTGCTTTTCTGTATCTCTGTCTGTCTGTTTGTTGCCCCCTCGTTACTTGCTTGCTTGTACTCTCTTTCACTGTCTTTTTCTTTGTCTGCCTTTCTCTCTTTCTCTGACTGTCTGTCTGCCTGTCTGTCTGTCTGTCTGTCTGTCTGTCTCTCTCTCTCTCTGTCTACACACACACACAAACACAAACACACACACAGACTCTGTCTGTCTGTCTTTATCTCTCTCTTTCTCTCTCTGTTTGGCCCTGTGTCTGTCTTTTCTCTGTCTCAGGCTCTTTCTCTGTCAGGCTCGCTCTCAGTCTCTCTGTCTCTCTTTTCCTCTCCTGCCTTGTTTCTCTGCCCATCTGCGTTTCTCTGTGCCCCACACTGTCTATCTCTCCCTGTCTATCTCTGGTTCTTCATATATAACCCTCTTTGTGTTTGTCTCCCTGTCTCTGTTTCTCTGTATCTCACGCTATCTCTCACGGTTTCTGCAGGATCCGTCCTCAGCTGGCAAAAGAGAAGATTGAAGGATGTCACATTTGTACATTTGTGACCCCTGGAGAGCCCCAGGTGATTCTGGGAAAGGACAAGGCCTTCACCTACGACTATGTGTTTGACATGGATTCCCAGCAGGATGCCATCTACAGCAACTGCACTGAGAAGCTCATTGAAGGCTGCTTTGAGGGCTACAATGCCACGATCTTCGCGTACGGCCAGGTAAAGCATGCCAAACATCATTTATTATTGCTAATCCTCACAATACTGCGGGAGAGATTAAAATACTTACATGAGTGATCGGTTACATAAATGTTACAGCTTTTTCATATGCTACATTGCCATTGAGATGACAAGCCTAGATCGTTTCTTTTCTTTCTTTTCTCGTCTGTACCATGTCTAACAGCATTTCACAATAAAAGGTGCTTACAGCTGCACTTGTTTTCAGTTCATTTCATATCAGCCACGAAGAAAAGCAAACAAGCCGTGAAACCTCTGTCAACAGTGCAACATCAGACATGTTTCAACAGTGAGCCTGTGGTGTGTGTGTGTGTGTGTGTGTTTATAGACCTGATAAATTAACCAAATGGGCTGTTCCTTAGACGTCACATGTCTGTCAGACAGACTTTCATACAGAGCTCTTCAAATCACAGTTACAAAAGCACATAGGAATTCCACAGGAGGCAAGCCTGACACTCTTCCTCCTCTCCCAAAATCTCATCCTCTCTCGTCACACACTTTCAAGAGCTGCTATGAGAAGCCAGGGAGGGAAGCAGGGATGGAGGGGTGGACGGGGGCCAATGTGTGAATTTGGACACACCATCACATACCTCTCTCTGTGGCCATGACAACATCGACTCCCGAGCCCCTTTTGTGTCTGCCTGGTGATCCCAGAGCTCCACTCCAGACAAAGGAAACACTCCTACTCATGTCTTTTTATATGTCAAACTAACAGTAGAGAACTATCAATCACCATTTGCCCTAGTAGCAGTGTCCAAGCTCAGTGTAAGCTTCGGTTTAGTATGGACAGAACCATGTGTTTTTTTTTTCTGCAGCTCAAAAACACTATACAGATATCACAGTTGTCTCAAACGTTTAACATAAACGTCGAAAGTTTGTTAGGCATTAACCTTTAACACTTAACCTTTGGGTCAAAATGACTCTATTTATTTTTTTGTTTACTAAGAGTGCAATAGGAGCATGCAAATAAAATCACAAGTTAATAGTTTTTTAATAGGTGCAAAAAAAGCAAAATTTTTATGTTTGTTTTCGATTCAGAGATTGGGTTAATATACGTGTTGAGTTTTTGTGTGTATTCTCTCCCTAGCCCTCATCCTGGTTCTCAGGTTTCCTCCCACCTGCTAAAAAAACATTCCAGTAGGTGGATTGACCATGTATGTGAATAAGATGTGCGACATCCAATACAGAGTGTATTCCCACTTTACACCTACTATCCGGATCCATCATAACCCTGACCACGATAAAATGCTTACAGAAGATGAATGAATATTTCTATTAGATATATAGATATATATATAGAGTATCATAATTTCAGTTTTTAGTTCAATTAGTTCATAGACTCTCTTATCTTTGTTCAAGAGTGCAATGGAATTATACAATAGAATTAATGCAATGCAAGTACACGGATTATAAAAAAGAAGCATTTATTTGTAATGTACAATAAATGGTACAGTTGGAACTGTTATTGTATAAAGAGATGGATGGTTCAACACAATATTCATCGCTTCCATTCAGCTGATCCCCTTTTGTTGTTTTTGTGTGATCAAAAACACTGATGATGTGATCAGTCATTTTTGCTTGCTCCATCTTTCCCTGGTGCAGACTGGCTCAGGGAAGACATACACCATGGGCACGGGTTTCGACGTGAACATCAGCGAAGATGAGCAGGGCATTATCCCACGCGCGGTGAACCACCTCTTCAGGGGCATTGAGGAGAGGAAGCAAGCTGCCATGGAGCAGGGTCGCCCCGTGCCTGAATTTAAGATCAACGCACAGTTCTTAGAAGTGAGCATTACCATATCTCTCACCTCATAAACTATTCAACTCTTTGAATAAGTCCTTGAAAATCCTTTGGAGACCAGTGAAGTCTTTGGTTATACATTAATTTTTGCTCTTGAGTAGCAGCAAAATAAAAAGTTTAGCTCAGATGTATTTCTTTTCCTTTTTTCAGCAGACAATTCTTTAGTCAGTTCAATTGAGTGTCTAGTTATGTGTTTTTTGTTAGTTTGTTTTGTTTGGCAAAAATATAAAAAAGTGATTTATTCTGTCTGTGGAAAAAAAAACTCTGTATGCAGAACAATATCTTTTCACTTGATGTGATTTTGAGAAACATGTTTGCATTACTTTGGTGATATGAAGCAGTAGATAGCAGTAGCAGTCATGTTATTTATGTACATGTTTAAAATGAGTATCACCACTTAGATGTAAATTTAACTTGCAGATAATGGTGAGCAGCAGCTGCTGATCCAGCATGTGCAGAGCCGTGTAGACGATGACTTACAGATTACACTGTTATCTTGTAGGCAGGGAGACGTTCCTATGTCTGAATGACTGAATACCTCCATGTGAGCATGATAGGCCCTGGGGTTAGGTGAATAACTAATCTTCTGCTATTAGACAGTTTAGAAAAGCATTATCAAACATTTTTCT
Source organism: Hemibagrus wyckioides (assembly GCF_019097595.1). NCBI lineage: Eukaryota > Metazoa > Chordata > Actinopteri > Siluriformes > Bagridae > Hemibagrus > Hemibagrus wyckioides. The sequence continues at coordinate 8,766,826 of NC_080728.1, forward strand.
TTCTTTTGTAGTTGTATAATGAGGAAGTGCTAGACCTGTTTGACACTACACGGGATGTGGAAGCCAGAAAGCAGAAATCGAACATTAAGATCCATGAGGATGCCAATGGAGGGATCTATACAGTGGGAGTCACCACACGCACCGTCTCCACTGAAGCTGAGGTGAATTTTACAGTGTGTAACTGATGAGTGTGTGTGTGTTCTTCTCCTCTAGAACAATATATTTTACAGGTTCATAAACATGAATAGTTGTATCAATCTGCTTAGGTTCAGCAGAAAAAAACATTTAAATGGCAAACATGCGAGTGATATGTTTGTATAGATTTTCATCATTTTTATTACTGTGTCAATAGAACACTTTTATTTAATATAAACACTTTTACACTTATTTTATCGATAAAAAAGCACTTTTCTGTGCAACTCTAGGCCACTCAGTCATAACGTTGTTGTAGACCACAGGCTGGCAGCTGCAAATAGTCACTGCTCTGTTTCTTTCTGTGAGTTCAGATGATGCAGTGTTTAAAGCTGGGCGCTCTTTCCCGCACCACCGCCAGCACCCAGATGAACGTCCAGAGCTCACGCTCCCATGCCATCTTCACCATTCACCTGTGCCAAGTCCGGGTCTGTGCCTCCAGCAATGTAGGTGGCCCCACTAACACACCAGCAACGGTCCTACTATTTATATTGCCTGGGTTACAACTATATCTATCGCTCTTCTCCCTAAAACTCCTCACAATTCACTATCTTCTCCCTCTGACTCCTCACAATTCCTCCTCTTCTCTCTTTGACTCTATACTATTTACCTTCATCTTCTTTTGATTCCTCATTAATCACTCTTTACTCCCTTTGACTCCTCACTATTCGCCCTTTCCTCCCTCTTCTCATTATTTGTCTTCCTATCTCTCTCACTCCTCACTATTTACCCTTTTCTGCCTCTGATCCTTTCAGACTTTTATATTACATATGAAAAAGGTTGGGAAGGTGATATCGACAGATCTTATAAAAGTGCTATTGCAATTGTCATAATAACCACCCATAATTCTTACTAAATACTTTTACTTACTAAATAGTTTTTTAGTCTTTACCCTTGTTTAGGTTTTGATGCACAAAGCAGCTTGGCTGGGTTCTCTCTCTTTGAATCAGTGTTTTTATTATCTGATTGCATGTTTCCTCATTGCACCCCTCTCTAGAACAATGAGACAGACAACAGGCTGGCCAATGGCTCCTCCGAGATGAACGAGTTTGAAACCCTCACTGCTAAGTTTCACTTTGTGGACTTGGCTGGCTCAGAGAGGCTGAAGAGAACGGGAGCGACAGGGGACAGAGCTAAAGAGGGCATCTCTATCAACTGTGGACTGGTATGATTCAGAGTGCAATAGGGTTTAAACTCTGCTATAAGTTTTAATGATACAGATGATGAATTTATAAAAAAAAATGGTGCCAACTCAGCCATGTTTTCAAGATTTCTTAGATCCAAGGATTTTGAACTGTATATTGTTTTATGGAACAATAGACTGCATATTTTTCCAGGGATGATGGTCAGTCCTGATAAGAATTTCCTTTGAGAGGACAGATATTTTATTCCAGTCTGTCCTCACCTGCTCCTAGAGTTGTGGTCAACATCGCCATCTGCTGGTGTTTCACATAAATAGCAGGACTTCTTCTTAATGCAATTTTAAGTTGTTTTTTCATCTTCGTTGTTTTGTTTTTTTTTTTACAATTTTATACAGCTCGCTCTGGGTAACGTCATCAGTGCTCTGGGAGACAAGAGCAAACGCTCTACACATGTGCCGTATCGTGACTCGAAGCTCACACGTCTCCTGCAGGACTCTTTGGGAGGGAACAGGTCTGCATTTCTAGATTGTAAAACCACACCTAACTTATGTTTTAGTGAAAATTACAGTTTTATTTGGCTCCTCTACTGGACATTGTAGGGTATACTTTTTTTTTTATAATGAAAGAGTGCTTTTCTGTATTAAAATATTTTGCGTCAAAAAATTAGTTTATTTGCATTTTATTCAGTGCTAATTAAACAATTTTTGCATTTTGTTTTAGTAATTTTCTGTCTCAAAAGTTGAGTCTCAGAAACATTGATTAATTTACGATCATTTTTCTCTATATTTTTCTCTATCTCTCTGTGTGTCTGTTTCTCTCTTACACCTCTCCAGTCAGACAGTGATGATAGCCTGTATCAGCCCCTCAGACCGGGATTTCATGGAAACCCTGAACACTCTGAAGTATGCAAACCGGGCACGTAACATCAAGAATAAGGTTGTGGTGAATCAGGACAGAGCCAGCCAGCAGATCAGTGCTCTTAGAACTGAGATCGCACGGCTGCAGATGGAGCTCATGGAGTACAAGACGGTGAGAGAAAAGAAAGAGCGGAGAAAAGTTATAGACGTTATAGAAACCTGGTTTAAAGATTCAGAAAACGATTCTGTGCAGTCAGTGAAAAAGGATTTCTGTTGACAGGGTAAGCGCATGGTAGGTGAGGACGGCCTAGAAAGCGTTAACGATATGGTTCACGAGAACACCATGCTACAGACGGAGAACAACAACCTGCGTGTTCGTGTCAAGGCCATGCAGGAGACTATTGATGCTCAGAGAGCTCGACTAACACAGCTGTTGACTGAACAGGCCAACCAGGTCCTCGCTAAAGCAGGTATGCAGAGACAGAACCGCTTTCCCCACCACATCATACCATACCCACACAACCATAAACAATACACAGAGGCATCATCTGCATTTAAAGAAAGCCTTGCATTTTGGAAGCCCTTAAATCTCAAGTTTTTTGACATAAAATGATTTAATTGTTGAAGAAAAGGTTCTTAATTGTGTAAAGATTTAAATTTTCACATTAAACATTGCCTTTCTGTCAGTGGTCATTCATTTCTGCTATTATGTAAAGACTAAAACACAATAAATCATAAAGTCTTTTATTCTTCTTATACCGCAGCACTTTGCTTGAAATTATATTTCATTTATTGAAGAACACCATATTATTTATCAGAAAGCATCTGGAAAAACTAAGCAGTTCCTGTTATCTCTAAACATTTTGTTACCCAACTTGTTGATGAGATAACTTCACCAGATTTCTGAGAGGAATTTCAGGAGGCTGCGGTATAAAGAGTTTTAACCACTGGTTTTAAATAACTTGGACTTAAAAGTAATATGAACCTGTTGTACTGAACTCTACTGCATTATTTTATGTGCTTAACTCTACAGTATGAGGTCAAACTATGAAAAGTGTTTATTAGGATTAAGTTTGAGATTCCTGTAAGTATCTTAGCAGCTGCATTCTGGCATTTGTGATTTTTTTTTTGTCTGCTGTTGTTTTGCAGGTGAAGGAAATGAGGAAATTGGCAACATGATCCAGAATTATATAAAAGAAATCGAGGAGCTCAGGTAGTGTACCATGTATTATAATCTTTCTGTGTATCTTAAGTGTACAATGTAACTGTGTGTGGGTGTTTTCCCCCATTTGAAACTGTTGTCATGTGTTGATATGTTTGTGGTCTCCAGGGCCAAGCTGTTGGAGAGTGAGGCAGTCAGCGAAAGCCTGCGTAAGAGCCTCTCCCGTGCTGCCACACGCTCCTCTCTGTATGGAGGAAGCACCTCGTTTCCGCCCTCCCTCCCTGGCCCAGAGAAAGAGGCATCTGATATAATCGAGATCGCCAAGAAGAACCTGGAGAAACTCAAGAGGAAAGAGAAGAGGAAAAAGAAGAGGTGAGCCGCCTCACACACCTGCAGGTTGTCAGGATTTCAGTGTCATGTTATTTTCTGGTGTTTTGGGTAATTACCTGTTGGCTATGTGCCCTGCCCCTTCATGTTCAGGGTTTTTTGCACACCTGCTGGAGTCTCATTTATAATGCCTCATTACAGAGAATGACAACTGTGATTATAACACCAGACAGTGATTATTTTCTCCATGGAATTCATTTGACAAACCTTACTAAGCTGTTATGTGTATTCAGGGCTGTCAGTGTTATCTTTGGAAAGCTTCAACAGAATAAACGTAGCTAATATCCCCAATACTTACTGTCTTGACAACAAGACCGACCTAACATTCTGTTTAGATTTATTTATTTTGCAGGAGCCATAGCAACAATGTTCAGTCCAACATTTTGTAGATTTGTAAATGTATGTTGTATTGCATACAGTCTCTCTTGTGTGTTGCTATGGCCATATGAATAAATGTCAGCAGAATAGTAGCTTCTGTATGTTGTCTCGACATAAACATATATATTAGCTGGAGTTTTTTCTGTATTAGTACTGAGGCAGTATCGAGTCATTATTATATTTATTCAGCATTATTCCAAAGTTTAACAGTAGATCTTTGGCCAAGGATTTGGACAAAGCACTGAATTTAAGCTTCATCCCACATAGCAGACAGGTCTGGGCCAGATCTGGCAGTGCCGGCTTAGTTCTGGCATGACAAGTGGTATGTCAACCAGATGCGGACCAGGTCTGGCAGTGATGGCACTGTTTACAGTATATGATGGCATGCCAGATGTGGCCCGGTTATGGTTGCTTTATGTGGTGTGGCCCAGTGCTGGCCCTGTGCTGGCCCACGTCTGGCCCACCTCTGGCAAACCAGGCATGGGCCACCTTTGTGCTATGTGGGCCGAGTGTAAGTGCATTGTGTGGGCCAGATCTGGGCCAGACCTATTTTGTATCTGGGATACACTTTACTGCTGCTCTTAGCTAGCTAACCTGAGAGGATTTTGAGCTATATTCAGTTTCTTAGCATGGTTAATGCTAATGCTAGATGCTTTATCTAAGCTAACTCGACAGAGTATCTGAGAAAACCTTTTCTTAAAACCATGCTAGGGTATGTATTTTTCTAGAATATTCCTTTGAGTATATGCATTGGTTAACAATTTAACAGTGTCAATGATCAGGCATATGCTAACTAAATAATACCTACACCTCAGAAACTGATTATCTATCAAAGGCTTTCTCACTTACTGTTTTGTATCTTGGTATACTCTCTCACCTCCACTCACTCTCCTCATCTGAAGACTACAGCAGATGGTAAAATGTGCCTACGACGACCCTGACAGAGACAGGTTTGCTCTCATAAATTCGCCACTAACCCTGTAACATCACTTTATTGTACAGGTGGATGCCATCATGGGAGAAACAGACCACACTCTAATTCACCTCTAACTTCATTTACTCTGCTTTTCATCCATACTTATAAATGAGTGCTCCTGGTATATTGCTAACTCACGTTCCATTCACAATGACTTTCAGTAATTTGTGTAGCTTCAGAACCCGTGGGTTTCCGACTCTTTAATTTCACTTTCCTACTGTGTGTGTGTGAGAGTGTGTGTTCTTATAACAGTAAGAGACAATGATCATACTAAAAACAAAAACTAAAAAATGATTTTTTTATGATTTTGTAAGTAATGTGTATATAACTCTGAACATTAAATAACCTTAAACCTTGCTTAGATTGTTTAATAATCTCCTGTAATGAATATTTTTGTGATTTATGGACTAACACTGGGGTTTGTTTTTAAAAATGTATATTTATTTTAGTTGGTAAATTTGTTTGTTTCTTACAGTGCAATTAAAGAGGAGGGACCTGACAATGACCAGGACAAAGAGCCCTCAGAGAGAACCAGTGAGGAGCCCGAGGCAGTGCGTTTGATTGATTATTTTCTTAATACTTCAACATGTTGAACCATCTGTTAAATTAATACTTCAGATTTTTTTCTGTTTACTTCCTATTTCCATGTTTCCGTTGTTTAAAAAAAATAATGTTAATAATAAATTGTTCATATACTGTGAATGTAGTAGATGTTGAAAAAATGAACACTTAAGTATTAATGCTTTTAAACCTTTATCTTAATATCATTGACAGTATACACCATTCAGCCATAACTTTATGACCACCTGCCTAATATTGTGTTGGCTTGCTCAAATCCTTACTCTTGCCCAATTTTCCTGCTTCTAACACATCAACTTTGAGGACAAAATGTTCACTTGCTGCCTAATATATCCCACCCACTAACAGGTGCCATGATGAGGAGATGATCAGTGTTATTCACTTCAACTGTCACTGCTCATAATGTTATGGCTGATCGGTGTACATTGTATTCAGTTTGTGAAGCAGAATGACGGCATTACTTTATCACATGATTGCAAGAAGTGAATTTAATTTGCCACTTGTGACGGATTGTACAGGAGGGAAGCGATCATGAAGAGGGAGACGAGTGTGAGGGAGAGGAAGAGGAGGATGAGATGGAGGCAGACGAGAGCTCAGATGAGTCAGAGCCAGAGGTGGAAGAGAAAGGTAAAAACAGTCACTTTCCCATACCTTGAAGATATTTCACTTCCTCCACATGAAGCTAACGTTACCACATAAGTTTCCTCAAAATAAAACTGAATAAAAAGCATGTTTTGTCACTCTTTAGTAGGTTAGAATGGTAAAGGACTAGATCACACCACTTATTGTGTTTTATTCTTTATTTAACCAACAGTCAGTTAACCGGCACAATTTTTCAAAATTATCTATTGATCAGTAAAGAGCTTGTTTTCCAAGCATGGATTGTGTGGTGTGTAATTGTTCACAGACACTTTCCAAGAAGATCTGGCCAACATTACTTGCGAGATTGCAATTAAACAGAAGCTGATTGATGAACTGGAGAACAGTCAGCGGCGTCTCCACACACTGAAGCAGCAGTACGAGCAGAAACTCATGATGCTGCAGAACAAGATCCGAGACACACAGCTGGAGAGAGACCGGGTGCTGCAAAGCATGGGTATGCTACTCTCTGTGCAACATCTGTAAATCTGAGAGTATGTCTTTTATATTTTAGAGAACGATCAATCGTTATCAGTGTTGCTATTATTAATTTCATACAAACAAAGCCACAGAACACTTTGCTTTATACTGCAGGCACAGAAACTCTAAAATTGAACCCGTCTTCCCATGTGGGGACATGAGGCTTGTTATTTTATGCCAGATACCAGATTCAAATTTAGTCTTTTTCTTCTGCCAGTCAAATAACATGCAAGGGGATAATTGAATTTCTTCTAGCTGTGTGCATCTATGCATAATAAAATCCATTTAATGAAATTAGTGTTGCATATTTATCTACATTTTCATATTTATTCATAATTACACATTCATCCATATTTATTGAATTGCTTTTATAATAAACAAACCAGCACAGAGTGAACAGAAACTAACCTGATGTTTATAGATTTTTCTTTTTCTTTTTACAATTATTTCTACAAAAATGCTGAACCCTTACTGCAAATTAAGCATCATTTGGCATTTATTTCCAGCTTGCTAATCACTTGCTAATTACTACCTGTTCTGCTTGTTCTCTTTGCTGGTATTAATTTAGCAATACTGTCATTAGAATCTGTGAATATAGTGTCGCCCGAGTGTTATTATTGAAGATGGCATGTTCCTGCAGGCTCGGTGGAGTCAGGCACGGAGGAGAAGGCAAAGAAAATCAAGGTTGAGTACGAGAGAAAGCTAAGCTCAATGAATAAAGAGCTGCAGAAACTGCAGTCGGCTCAGAAGGAGCATGCACGCCTTCTAAAGAACCAGTCTCAGTACGAGAAACAGCTAAAGAAGCTCCAACAGGAAGTCTCTGAGATGAAGAAGACAAAGGTATGTATACATATATGTACTATAATGTGTCGAAATAACCAAACAAAAAACAATCTATGGAAATTTAATCAAATGTCATGTCAACAAATTGCATGTCTTAATTTGTTAGACCTTGTCTGTAATACTCCAGCAGGGTTCACAATTATGCATGTGTTTTAGGATCATGTTAATAATGTCTTGCTCAGGTTGGGCTGATGAAGCAAATGAAGGAGCAGCAGGATAGGAGCCGTGCTTCAGAAACACGCCATAACCGTGAGATAGCCACACTCAAGAAGGACCAGCGCAGACAGGAGGTATAGAGACTCGCATCTCACTTCATATGAGCCCAGAGCAAGAGCTTATAAAAAAAAAAAATCTTTTCTCATTACTTTTCTCTGTTTCTTTTCTTTTATACAGCACCTGGTACGGCAGCTGGAGGCTCAGAAGAGACAACAGGAGCTCATCCTGCGCAGGAAAACAGAAGAGGTGATAACAGTAAAAAGAAAAACACAGCTTTTTACATCAAACTTAGTTGTTCAGCCTAGACTTAGCAGTGATTTATTAAAGAGTTGTGGACATATCTGTAAACATGGGCCAAGCATACTGAAATGTTACAATGTCTATTAAGGTTTTCAGATATATTGGTCATTTAAAGTACTGTATTCAGACAAGATTCATACTGGAGTCTTTCCAAGATGGCTAAAATATTTTTTTTCTTACAGAAAACTACACAATCATTTGCACACTTTTTATACATTTAGGTGCAGAGTCCACTATATTATACAGGTCATGTAGTAACAATAACATATTAGAATGAACATGTTCATATAAACCTGTGATTTGCCAATCAACCAGAGCTCAGTCAGTCCAGTCAGATTTAATACGATGATATATGATGTTGAAAGTGTTTCACCACACATCTTCATCTGTGGATTGTTTTGCATGTGTGTAATATAGGTGACAGCTCTGAGGAGGCAGGTTCGACCTGCCTCTGGAAAGGTGAACAGAAAGGTCAGCTTACCTGAACCTTTACATGAGCCTGCTGCACGTCCTGGACCTATCCGAACAAACACTGCTGGGAGTAGTGCGCCTAACGGAACCAGGTACTGTCCACCAGCATTAAGTCTGTCACATTCAGTCCTAGTAGGGGATAAACTTCTTTTAGCTTCAGAAGTGTACTTAAATACAGTTTACAGTCCTTCTGCACGTTGATTTTTGGTTCAGTTGGGAACCCCTGTCATTTTAGCCACTTTTCATTGTGTTTCTCTGAGCATAAAATGACTAGAACATACTATCACACAATTTTTGGAACAAATTATAAATGAGTTAAGTGTTAAGAGTTTGACTCCACAGACTAATACAGATTGAATTATGTATCAGGAAATACCAAATGCGGTCAGGAGGCGTGTCGTCCACCAAAACAGCGCGAGCCAAAGGGCAGTCCCTGGAGCGCCGTGTCAGTGACCTCATCATGCAGAGGATGACCATCTCCAACATGGAGGCAGATATGAACCGTCTCCTCAAGGTGACAACAGCAATAGTCTGGTGTAAAAAATAACTATAATAGTGTTATTTGAATTGATTCATTTGCTGTTTGTGTGTGCGTGTTTCAGCAACGGGAAGAGCTGACCAAGCGCAAAGAGAAGGTGGTAAAGAAAAGGGATAAGACTGTAGCAGAGGGCAGTGACACGGACAGAACCATCCAGTCTCTCAATGAGGAGATAGAGTCTCTCACAGCCAACATTGACTACATCAATGACAGCATCGCTGACTGCCAAGCCAACATCATGCAAATGGAAGAAGCTAAGGTATACATGGTTATAATCATGTTATAAATAAATTTATACGCAATCAGCTGTTGTATTAGCCAACGTCTATATCATCTTATATTGACATTGCAGATGCAGAGTTTTGAAGCTTTGGGACTAAACTGAACCTTTTCTACAGAAATTAATTTTAAACTAAAACAAGGCTACTAAAATTATCACTGTATAATGTATGGAAGTTTAACGCATGAGTAAAAATACATATGTATGGCATATATGTCCTATAGGAGGAGGGGGACACAGTGGATGTCTCTGCGGTGATCAGCTCCTGCACTCTGTCAGAGGCTCGCTTCCTACTTGATCACTTTGTCTCCTTGGCCATCAATAAGGTACAAATGCCAAGGGGAATTCTAATTCAACTTCTAAAGGCCTGTTCATTACTTTTGAGCTTAAGTTTAGATCACTGTTTAGCAATAAATGATGCAGTTTGAACAATGTTTGAATTGTAATAGTATTTATGTATTGAAAGTGTCAACATTTAAGAATTTATATATGTGTAGGTAGGTATATTAATCTAAAATATAAGAATTATAGGATAGGTATATTAATATAAATTAATATTGGCACTATGGGTGCCAATATTTATGGACTTAACAGTGTGCTTCTGTGGGAAAATAAAATCTCAACCTAATTTTGAGCTGATGTGTTAGACAGTACTTTATACTGCCATTACTAGACACTAGAGGAATTATTTTTTTATTCCTCCAGTATAGTGTCATACCTTGATGTTTAGAATATATGCCAAAAATCTGTTGGCTCAATTAAATTTGAATGCTAAATGTTTTACGTAATATAAAATCTCAGTGGAAATTTTAAAAGCCTTACCAAAAAGCGAAAAGGGGGCAGAGTGATCTTACATGTCCTAAAAGTGCACGTTCCTCCTGCAGGGCCTTCAGGCAGCACAGAAAGAATCTCAGATCAAAGTAATGGAGGGCCGGCTGAAGCAGACAGAGATCAACAGTGCCACACAGAACCAGCTTCTCTTCCACATGCTAAAGGAGAAAGCTGAGCTCAACCCGGAGCTGGACGCGCTACTGGGGAACGCTCTGCAAGGTACAAGTCACTTCCACACTCTCTCTCTCACACACACACACACACACACACACACACATGCATGTACCTCACCTAGCACCCAGCATGGCTCTCATATTCTACACTTCAGCCTGCCCTTTTTAAGTTTGATCTTGATTTACTTTTATCTTTTTGTCACCCAAACCCAAACAGAGCTAGGTAACACAGAAGCTGGTAAGTCCCGAAAACTGTATGTGAGTACGTGCATCTCCGTCAGTCTAACCAGAAACTGTAACATTAGTACTGTGCATGGGGTCTACCTTTCCCAAAACCTCATATTCTGTCTTTTTAAACAAACCCACATTTAAACCAGTTAATGGGCCTTCGGGTGTCTCCTCTTTATTAGGATGGTAACAGATGGGATTTAGTGGGTGTTCGAAAAAAACTATAGATTTCTGCCTTGTGTTTGCAGCTGAACTCTTTTCAGTAGTTAGACTGCTTGCCCTCAGAAACACATTACAGGACCTAGTGTAGGAGAAAGTTTAGTGACTTACTAACAACTTTATGGTTACTGGTTTCTCTTTACTTGACTACCTCTATCTCCACCCCTTTTGTTGTGTCGAACCCCCTGAATTTGGATTCACTGTCACTGTCTATTTATCAGTGGCTCAGTGTTATGTAAATAACACGGCATTTGCTTTTTTTCAAACTTAACATTCAGCTAACACAGTCTCAGAGCAGCTAACCTCATTAAAGGAATAAATTCAGCAAATACCAACCTCTCAACCCATAATACTGTAACTGGGAGAATTAGTTTGAGGAAATATAGACACCTTTACCTTAACCCAATGTACTAGTGGTAGTGTCAAGATTTGTGTCTGGTGTTTGCTGTTTTTAGAGTTAAAAATTGAGTAAAAGAACAGCTAATGGAAATTAACTCCATATCTTGACTTGAGGTAAGTGTAAAATTGCAAATCTGTTATCTACTCAGCTATTCTCTTAACGTCTGCAGGGGTTGAAGTTGGTTTTGCTCAAACTTTGTATATGTTTACCCTAAAATAATATACAGCATAAATATACCTGTCAGAATCCTGACTGGTGCAACTAAGTTTTATTGTGAATTTGTGTCTGAAATATATTTATGGACAATTGTGCAATCAAGAATATCTAGTCCTGTCCTAGACAGGGAAGGATGGCACTTCTTTCTTTCTGCCAATGTAGTTAGTTCGATTTAGGCAGCTCTTCTAAGATGTGCATAGGATGCAGTTTGCAATTGGTCTTATTTGCACATATCTCAAACATATGTTCTAGCAAACTCTTGTTACCAAATAGCAAATTCCATAGCAAACCCTCAGCATCCTCAAAAGTCAAAAGGATAAAAAATAAAGTATACTTCATACAACAATGAGTTATGACAAAATAGTAGCATCATCCACATACGGATTTTTAAGTTGGTTGAGATCATTATCTTTGCAGACAGTATTTGCAACGTGATTTTGGTAAAATGCATTTAGGTTGTTTTTTTTAATAGAAAGCTCAAAGTACATTACTGGCAGAAAAAACTTAGTTTAGGTCAAAGCCCAGTTGGCTTCTGACAGATTATCCCAGTAACATTTATCCTCCTTGAGCTGATAGATATTGTGACCTAGCTATTGGATGGTAATTGGATATTTTCAAAATACACCACTTTTCTGCTATTTGGGCCAATGTGTGCATACATGTGTATGCGTTTGGACTAACTGTCTCATGGCCTGTATATTCTGACACATTCAGAGAATGGTGAGGAGAGCAGCAGTGATGAATCTGACCGGAGTCCAGCTACTGAGGGGAGGTAACTCAACAAAATACAAATCAACACAATCACTCATACTAATTATAAACTAATGCCATAATTGATATATTGGTTTCAAACACGCTACCATCCAAACATAATAGCCATTGTTCATCTGCTTATTCACTGCAACATGCATCCCAGTGATCCGCACACTTTAATGACTCGTGACTGATGGCCAATTCTGGCGATCAGCTAGTAATCTGCTCATTGTGTCTTGTCATTCCATGGTAAATGTCTCAGTGGGGATTTGATTTGTCTGTTCCAGCTCTTTGGCCTCGGACCTGATGAAGCTGTGTGCAGAATCCAAACCCAGGAGTAAGGTATAGTGTAACACAGTACATCAAACATATATATATATATATACCATTGAAAATCACTGGAGAGTTCACAGTAGAAATACAAATCTATTGCTCATTTTATCTCAGGGAATGCCAATGGATATAACATAATATACATAATGTGTGTATATATATATATATATATTCTTTAGTTGTTGGGGTTTTTTTGTGTGTGGTTTTGATTTTTCACTCTATAAAGTTCATATCTTTCGATCAATGAAATGACTATGAGCGTCTGGTAGGCAACAGGACTTTAATGGGCTCTAATGTGGAAGTTATTTCACTGCTTAACAGTCTAAAGCATTGCACAGTGAGTCATCTCGACATCCTACCACCAGTTACTTTAGGTCTGAAGTTTTTGTACTGTTTCCTCCCCAGGCTCGAAGAAGAACAACTACCCAGATGGAGCTGCTGTATGCCAACAGCACTGACCCTGATGCTTCTCTGGACGATTTCTCAGCTCCTCTCTTATCCATTCCTGAAAGCTCAGAGGGCATTATGACCCTGTCTTCATCCGTGGACAGAGACCTGGCCACAAATTTCTCATCCTTCACAAGCATATCGTACGTCTTCCCAGACTATTGTGTTTTATATAAGATAATGAATGAATTTAGCAGCTGCTCTGTTCAGGCCTAATATTGAAGCTTTTGCTATGCTTGTGCATTGAACATATACAGTAATTTTTTATCTATGTGGATTTTGAGTAGTTTATTTAATTTGCTCCACACAGATCTGGTCTCAGGTCTCCCACAGCAACGGAGAAGAGATCAGCAGAACGCTCACCTCTGACACGCAGGACACATCAGGAAAGGAGTCAGACATCTACAGACAAGCCCAAGAGTCAAGACACAAAACAGTAAGAGTTCAAGAACATTTCTATAACAACAGATGGCAGAACATTTTACATACTAATTATTACATCCTTAATTAAGTCATTAATAGAACATGCACATTTTATAATTAATGATTTTTAATTAAGGATGTTTAATGCTTAATTTAAAAATTATTTAAGGTCCAAAATCTGTTGTTTGCGCTTACACAGTGTGTCCTTAACAGCTAAACATTGTTCTGTGTATTTAGTACAATTTAATTGTTTTTTGTTTTCCTGACGTTGAAGCCTCCAGTGATTTGTGTTTGTTTTGCTCTTCTCTTACAGATTTGATGATTCTGTTGTTTTCGAGGCTCCAAGGTAGCTGCTCTTCACCCCCTCAAAAACACACCTCAGTTTTATCATCTCTATTAATTTGTCTCTGTATTAATCTTGTAGCAGTTTATTTTATTCTTTAAGCTTAGTGCTGCCATTACCGATGGGCCTTTTTCTGTTCTGCCAATTGTTTAATTTGTTATTATATTTGATATTATGAAAATAATTAATGTAGTTATTCATTAGATTGTATTTGTATCTCTGTGTGTGTACACATGTGTATATCTGTGTACATTATATGTGTCTGTGTGTGTGTGTGTGTCCTTTTTCTAGAGGAGTGATCAACCCTGTGTCATGCCCTAAGGGCAGTAAAGCAGCCAAGCTTCAGTGTGTGTATGCAGCAGAGGGACACACTAAAGCCCTGATGTGTGTGGATTCCACTGATGATCTACTGTTTACCGGCTCAAAGGGTAAAACCTTGAACCACTTTCTCTTTTGTGTTTTAGAAAAGAAACCACACATTTTGTGGTACAATTCTGCATAGAAGAGCTGCAATTTGAATCATCATTGCCATGGTGTTATTCGGGATGTTACTCATGAGCTCATATATTTTTTTTGCCTTTTATGGTTTACAATGAAAAGAAAATTCTTAAACTCAAGTGAAGAAATAAACGTTTAAAATTTCAATGTTTAATATCAGGCATATGCTCCAGAAAAACGTAATTCCACCACAAAAAAAAGTAGTTCCACCACATGTGGCTAGTCTTTGTGTAAGAAAGAAGCAATGTTGTTACTTAATGAATAACATTTTTAGCCCTGGAATCTAGCATCTGTCTGGATCAGCATAACAGCTAATAGTGTTATCACTTTGTAGAAAAAGACTAAATAAGATTATATTCTGTGAACACTGCATTACCTCATTTAGGATTTATATCCACAGATGCTGATCCAGCCTGTGGAAATAATCTGTAGAAGTTTAATGAGAGTTGCTCACAGGAAGGAAATTTCTCCTTAGACCCTAATGACTTGTAACTTGTGCTGTTGTTTCTCTGACCGATGCATGTCTGTGTATTTGATGGCAGACCGGACATGTAAGGTATGGAACCTGGTGACAGGACAGGAGATCATGTCTCTTGGTGACCACCCCAGCAGTGTGCTGTCTGTCAAGTACTGCTCCAGCCTCGTCTTCACTGTCTCCACCAGCTATATCAAAGTGTGGGACATCAGGGATTCAGCCAAGTGCATCCGTACACTCACGTGAGTTACACTTTCCTTCAACTAATGAACACTTTCTGCTGTATGAGCTTCTAATATTAAGCAAGAGATACAGTTTTTGTTTTTTCTTTAATGCTTTTCTGTTGTTATTCCTTTCAAAAATTGCTTCAATATACTTTTTGCCTTCTTGTCTCAGGTCCTCTGGCCAGGTGTCTCAGGGTGATAGCTGTGCTAATCTGGGCAGTCGAGCTGTTGCTATCCCTCCTGGTGAGAATCAGATCAACCAGATTGCACTGAATTCTTCTGGAACGTTCCTATATGCCGCAGCAGGCAACTCTGTCAGGATGTGGGATCTGAGGAGGTATGGAGCAAGCTAACTGATCCGGCATTCCTTTAGATCATCAGATAAGCCCTTTGCAACTGACACTATGGTCCTGTATTAACTTTAGTGCTTGTATTCAGTGGGAAAGGAATAGTGTGCATGAGAGTTTGGGAATTTAGAATAAAATGGATTAGCTGGTCATCTTTAATAAGATTTATTTCCAATGACCTTTGTTGGGGTGTGACATTGCTTTGAATTTACGTTATATGGTCAATTTTATCCAAGTTTGATAAAATTTAACAGAATGATGTGCTTTTAGACTTTCTTTATACATTTTTACTTCCTTTATTTATTTCAGTGCTCCTCAACAGGTTAGTTGTGAAGCCCACAATTGGCTAGTTTTGCTATGATTGACAGGGTCATTCCCACCTTATAAAGAATCCTTGGCTGCCAGATTGGGATGGCCGTTATATCATCAGCATATGTACTCACTGCTTCCTGACAATAGAGTGAACAGTTTTCTCTGAAGTGCCTTTTTTAATTATTATTTTGAAAAGGAAATTGCATCAGGTCACAGTGGATTCTAGGCAGGTCTACAGTAGATCTGCATGAGCTAATAAGGGATCACACTGTTTCGTTTGTCAGTTCTTTCCTTAATATCTGAAAGGTAACTGCTAACTTTAGAATATTAGTGTGGCTCGAATTGGCATGTCATTGAGTTCATATCAAACTGTGTTTACTCCAAAACTCTACAGCATGGCCGTCTCCATCGTTCTCTCTCTGTCCTCCTACAGGTTTGTTTCTACAGGGAAACTGACGGGTCATCTGGGGCCAGTGATGTGTCTAGCAGTGGACCAGCTGGGGAACGGTCAAGATGTGGTCATTACAGGCTCCAAAGACCACAGCCTAAAGGTGCACACACATACACACACACACACACACACTTATTATACTTAGTGTGTCAGTCCGTCTTGGGCTTCCAGAGCGTAGGCTATATTTAATTATCACCTTTCAATCTCAGCTCACTCGCAATACCACACAAGCCACTGCAGCTAATTCATAGCCTGCTGTACCTAAAAATTAACTTTACAATATTAATCAAGCTCTCAAGGATCTACAATATACACCGGTGGTTCTTTAGTATGTACTTGTGCACCCCTTCATTATCAGCTATGCCCAATTACTGCTCCCCAACAACACAGACTCTGTGTGTGTGTGTGCGCATTTATATGGTCTTTGTTTCAGATGTTTGATGTCTTTGAAGGAGCTCAAGGAAGCATTCCTTCTACTCATAACTTTGAGCCAGCGCATCAGGATGGCCTGGAGGCCCTGTGCATTCTGGGAGACTCCGTATACAGCTCAGCCAGAGACCACTGCATCAGGAGATGGGACCTGTCTAGCAAACAGCTCAAACAGGTACGAGAGGGAGTGAGAGATTTTACATCCAAAACCATGTACTGCCCTGCTGTACTAAATAGTCTGAACCTGAAATTAAGAAATGTTTATATTTACTATACTAAACTATCTTTCTGCCTAATGATGTCTTGCTAGCTAAGTGTGATTTCCTGATTCCCCCCCCCCAATTATTTTGCGGTCAACATGCCAGAATGGTCACGTTTCATCAGCTTGCTATATTAAGCTATGTAATTCCATGTCTAAAAAGGCAGTTTTGTCAAATAACAGGTGTAGTCCTGAACCAAGCCTGTGGGTCACTGGTTCTATTCGACCCTTTTACATCCAGGCATTTTTGTTATTCATCTTCAAGCATGTTATTTAGTAACTGTTGTACTATTTATACTAACTGGAAGGGTGTAAATACAAAGTCTAGGCTCACAGACTAGACTGCTTCTAGGTTCTAGTCAATCCTGCATTTCTTTCCAAATTCCTGACAAACCTGTGAAGAAGAAACACAGGTTATCTTTTCAGGTGAGGTGCTTGCTGGTAGATGTTTAGATAAATTCATTACTTAGTAACTTGTAATGGGATGTAGGAAGTGACTTTAATAGGTCATTCTGCCAATTATATACTTTAAACGTGTGTGTGTGTGTGTTTTGCTCTAAGCAGCATGTTGACAGGGCACACTCTGATTGGGTGAGCGCTCTGGCAGTGGTGCCAGATTCCAGGACTTTACTGAGCGTGTGCAGAGGAGGTCTCCTAAAGCTATGGCACTCAGACACACTCAGACCCCTGGGGGATGTGCGAGGACACGACTGTGCCATCAACAGCATTTCCACCAACAGCACTCATCTGTTCACTGCCTCAGAGTGAGTCCCAAACCCGCACGCAATCTTTAAACTTCAGGAGGTCAAATCTGAACAGTGTCCTAAACCACACTGACACCTGTGGCATTACAGAAAAACCTGGGTTTTGTTTATATCCATGTTCACTTTAAATGCTGTTATTGACACATGAGCCATCTATTGATGACTTAACTAATAACATTTCTTGTAGTTTGAATTTAAAACAAATGTGACCCAATACATGCTCCTTCACATTATCCATCCATCCATCCATCCATCCATCCATCCATTGTCTTTACCCGCTTTATTCCTAATTAGGGTCACGGGGGTCTGCTGGAGCCTATCCCAGCGCACATAGGGCGAAATAAACAAAAAGATGGTTTTGATATTAACATGCTCATGACAGAGGATGCTGCAAACATACAGACAGGTGAAAAATTGGAAAGGGGGGAACAAACAACATAAAGTGACGTAATAAGATTCAAGATTTCAAGATTCAAGAAGCTTTTATTGTCATTTCAACCACATACAGCTGGCGCAGTACATAGTGAAATGAAACAACGTTTCTCCAGGACCTGGTGCTACATAAACATACAACAACAAGTTCAACACAAAACAACAAACAACACCACAGAGCTAGGACAGAAGTTTGTCTTAGCCACGTAAAGTGCACAGTGTGCAGCTAGGTGCAAACAGAGCATAGACAAGACAGTGCAAAAAAGACAATAAATACAATAAAGACAACACAAAAGAACACAGGACACTTAGCGCTGAAAAGAAATAAAAGAACGTGTACTGGAATGTAAGTGAAATAAAATAGATAAAGTGAAATGATGTAAAAAAAAAAAGTATTGTGCAAAAATATTGTGCAAAAATACACAGCAGCGGTTGAGGTAGTGCAAATAGAATAAACATAAATATAACTATAGCAGCGGATGACAGGTAGAGGTAGTGCAGTAAGTAATGAACAGTATAAATTATGTGTGTGTGTGTCCACACAGTCAAGAGAGAGTGTGTGTATCTGTGTGAGAGAGACAGAGAGTTAATATACAGTTCAGTCCTGAGTGAGAGTGTGTGTGTGAGAGAGTGTAGAACAGTTCAGTCCTGAGTGAGAGTGTGTGTGTGAGAGAGTGTAGAACAGTTCAGTCCTGAGTGAGAGTGTGTGTGAGAGTGTAGAACAGTTCAGTCCCGGGTGTTGAGGAGCCTAATGGCTTGAGGAAAGAAACTGTTACACAGTCTGGTTGTGAGGGCCCGAATGCTCCGGTACCTCTTTCCAGATGGCAGGAGGGTGAAGAGTGTGTGTGAGGGGTGTGTGGGGTCAGCCACAATGCTGTTAGCTTTGCGGATGCAGCGTGCGGTGTAAATGTCTGTGATAGAGGGGAGAGAGACTCCGATGATCTTCTCAGCTGTCCTCACTATCCGCTGAAGGGTCTTGCGATCTGAGACGGTACAGTTCCCAAACCAGGCAGTGATGCAGCTGCTCAGGACGCTCTCGATGGTCCCTCTGTAGAACACAGTCAGGATGGGGGAAGGGAGATGGGCTTTACTCAGCCTCCTCAGGAAGTAGAGGCGCTGCTGGGCTTTCTTGGTGATGGAGCTGGTGTTGAGTAGAGATGTTGGATCAAGAATTTAACTAAATATCAGTGACAAGAATGAGAATGGCCCGAAATATCATCTCTTTTGGACCATGGGGCAATATATACAGCAGCACTACATGGACTACACAGTATGTACAGTGTGACAGCTGTGCTAAATATACAATAAATACGCAGGATGTTAAATACACAATGCAGTGCACACTAACTACTCATGACGACAACAGCATTGGTGGGAGGAACCGAGTGCAAACAAAAGCTTGTTTATAAATTGTTTGTAGACTTTCTGCATTAGAAAAATTAAAGTTCATATAATAATGCTGATTTTGTATCTGTTGTGATGGTCGTGCTAGTGTATGTGCCAGGAAGGGTGTTATGGGAAAGTAGGCAGTAGTGTAAGAAATAACAGGAAGTAACTAGTTTCACGAATGTTCTAC
The DNA here is from genome assembly GCF_019097595.1 of Hemibagrus wyckioides. Taxonomy (NCBI): domain Eukaryota; kingdom Metazoa; phylum Chordata; class Actinopteri; order Siluriformes; family Bagridae; genus Hemibagrus; species Hemibagrus wyckioides. Next base: position 8,786,399 of record NC_080728.1, read on the forward strand.
ATCATTAAACATAATTAAAAATATTATTGAAGTAGGGAATGTCATTCTTTAGAAAAATAAACAACAGAAAGGTGAAAACTGTAACTCTGCAGCTCAAGCTGAGCCACATCACACCCTGTATACAGTGTCGCATTACCACTGATGTTCATTCTGTGTGGATATATGAAATAATACACACTAATGCATTTTATTATTTATTCATGTAAATGATTTCTATTATTAATATTTTATAAATGTAGTTTACTACACTTTAATAAACACTAAATATCGTCTTTCTGTATTTTGTGTTCTTATAGAGATCGGACAGTGAGGATCTGGCAAATTAAAGGCTCTCTGGATGATGGGCTTTACTGACTCTAACACCTGACGTGGCTCTGAAACTCATTATTTTTTGCACAACAGGAGAAATCCAGCACTCTTTTCTGGCTGTTTTGTTTCCTGAAAGTTTGCTAGTTTCCTCACTCTGTGAAGTGGCTGTGTTTTTTCCTCAACATGCAGCATCCCGTGTGTGCTACTTTAACCGTCAGAGAACAAAGCTAAACAGCATACTTCTGAAAGTGCCCTGCTCCTGAGCACTGCCAACCGTTCTCCTATGAATTTAGGTCACATGCTCAACGCTGGCTGGTGCGAAAAAACCAAAGCTGGGCTTTGGTGCTGTAAGCACAGTCAACCTAGCTAAAATATAGTGAAACTTTTGTGATTTCATGCTGACTGAACAGGACCAACATGCTCTTAAATTAAACCTTAAACCAACCTTGATGTCAGTTCTCTTTAATGGTTGATGTCCACAGTGATTCCAAGTGATGTCCAAGTGTTGCTGTTGATCTCAGCAGTGAGAGTCTGAGCAGCATCTTTACGTTCAATGTCGTTACTACTGGTACAAATGCCTGTGCACCCTTGTGGTTTAGTTTTACTGTCATATCTACTGTATTTGTGAAGTATGTGAGTGTGTCTGACTGATTTATGAAGTGCTGAATGTACATACACTTTTGCTTCTATAGTGTTTGGATGTACACAAGATCACTGACTGTAAATCACTGTCTTAACCAAATCTGTCGTCTGGATAAAATCCCAGGTCAATAGAAGTCATGTCTGATCATCTGGTTTCTGTGTCTTATTTTTAAATCATTAAACTACAACTTCACATTAGGATCACGTCATGTTACGAACATCTAAAAAGCATGGAATCAAAATGTATTTCGTTTGTGTCAGATGCATTAAATGCATTTGAAACCCTCTCTAGTAACGAGAGAAACTTTGTTCTTAGGTTCTGCATATAACCTTTTAAATGTTTCCACAAATTGACAACCTCCCTGAGAAACATGTGTAATCTGGTAAAGCCTAGAACTTTATTCTAGAAAGTGAATGGAGAAGATGTGCATATGGACATATGCAGCTGCACTGCAGCACGTCATCACTAGGGGGCAGTATATAAATGCAAGTCACTTAATAAATCTGCCTGTGGTTTTACTGCTAGACTAAATATTTGAGTGTACTGTTCACATGCCTGTCAAATATATGGGCTTAAAGTTCAGATTCCACAGATGGAGCATTTATGATCCCGAATATGTGTTTCTAAAAAGCATATATTGAAGTAAAAATAGAGCTGTTATTGGGGTGACTAAAGAGGAAGTAGGAGGACTGGGAGAGATTTAGATATTAGGTCATTTTGTTTAAACTCAGAGAAATAAAGGAGTTAAAATTAGTTCATATGCTCAGTGAAATTTCCATATGGCAACAGCGTGGTGAAGACAGCTAATTGTATCTGCTTACATTTTCCCTGCATAACAGTTAAACCTGAGAAAATGCCTTATTTCTTGTTGTGGTTCTTGTAATGTTCATGCATCTGTTTCAAAAGCAGCTGCTGGTTTGACCACAAAGGCACTGCAATAGATTCATGAATTCCCCCATATTCACACAATCTCCCACATCCTCTATATTTGAATCTGAAAATAAGATCTTCCAAGTCTCTTGGCACTTCTTTACTCACATTCCACACGTCCTCCAAGCCCAACAGATGTTAGGACACACAAAACAGGATTATGACTGTTCCACTGGATATTTAATTAATAGTCAAGTCTAACCGCTTAAAATAACTTGACCTCGTTTTTAATAGCACTTGTGTTTGGATATGATTAGGAAATACAGAACCTTTTCAGCTCTGCAGGGGAACAGCGATTCCAAGTGAAGAGTGAAGAGCCCCCCTGTGCCTGTCTTTCTCTCTCTTTGTCTCTCAGTGGTGAAGAGTGGATTGCTTAATCAGGCGTAGCTTTTAAATCAGTCAGAATGTCTCACCAGGGAGAACAAAGAGCTTTGATTGGTTAGCTCAGCCCTCATTAAGAGTGAGATTGCTGAAACTTTGCTCATCTCTAGCTAGTGTGTGGCTTTAAATGTACATGCACTATATGTATTTATACACGTGTGCCTTCGATCTGTGTGCATTTTTTTATACGGATAACACAAATCGACTGAACTGTGAAAACAGGCTTAAGACAGGTGTGCAAGAATGGAAGTGTCATGATGAAGGGGGAAGGTGGATTTGATTGAAAAAGCTAATTTGATTGGGCAAAAGGTATCTAGTCAAAGCACCACCTGCACACCTAACTCTGGATCAGGAACATCCCTAGCTGTATCATCTTCCTGTCCTCGTGGATCATGGAGAACAATACACATTCTTCTCTAGTTTCTAAAGACTTAAGGGTGATGGGTTGACATGCCTATGCTTTCGGCAGCACGGTGTCTTAGTGGTTAGTGTGCCTGCCTCACACCTCCAGGTTTGATGGTTTTCTGATATTCGTCTTCGACCTAGTATGCGCAGCATTTGTGTTACAAGCGTCTATGTACTAGAGTTTCATGCAGTTGTAATGCTGATTGACACCTCTAAATTGTGTGCAGTGTGTGAATTTGTGTGCAGTGGGACCCGTGTAGGTTAAGCGGTTCCGAAAATGGATGGATAACTAGGAAACACCCACAAAACACTGATTAATAAAAAGAGTTGGTGATTGCCTACATTGCACAGTTCCTCGATGGTTCTGTTAAGGTACTAAGGGTTCTTAGCTTTCTAAGACAAAATAAGGTACTATTTCTGGCCCTCTCTGAAAGGGAAACCAGCTGTTTTTTTTATATTGAACCTTTACTTTACTGTAAGGATCAGGAACACAAGTACTACTTGATTGATTTTCAGCCTTGGCAGGCAGCACTGCAATAATAAGCAAGGCATCGCCCACTCGAGCAATCTCATTCTGGCACTCCATCTATAATGACTAATCTAAAAATGCAAGGTCTTAAGGAAACATAGGATCACTGGAGGAAAAGAAAAATGAGGCAATATTAAGGTGCCAACTCAGCTACAAGAAAGGACATGGTATCAATGGATGTGAGACGAACCAAACCAAGAACAACCAGAACACAATATTAGCCCTGGACACATCCAGTATAGGCAACCTGAGGTGTTTTACCCAAAACTTCAGTTAAATAGAAGTGTATATATATTGGCTGGCAAAATCATGTTGGCAAGGGACAGCAAACTTATCCTCACTCCTAGTAGAATGAAATACTTTTTGCATGGCTAGTCTATCTGATAGCATTCTAGATTTACAAGATAAGACGATGGTGATATTCCCAAATGGTGCAGCTGATAATTTATTACTGTGGTCTACAATCAGAATAATGTGGTGGTTAAAAATTATCATGATACCATCATGTTTTGAGATAAGCAGCCTGCCACCAAGGGAAATGGGGTTGATATCAGTTTAGCAAATTACAAGAATGTAGTATTGCTGACCTGGTGAATGGGGTTAGGGAAATTACACTTACTCTTCTACAATACTGCTTGAGCTTGTCTTCCACTTATGATGCACAACATTATAATAAAATCTGTGACCTGACAAGTCATGGGCATCAGGGGTGGTCCTGACAAGTACCTGAGGTTTAATGTGCACTACAGCTACAAAATTGATCAAAGTCTGATTCTTTCAATAACATTTCTAGGGGTTCTATAGTATTATAGAACTATTTTCCACTTGTGTGGAAAATAAAAAAAATGTGACACTTTTCAGAGAGCATGGTTTAAATAACCGAGAGGGAAACATCAAGAGAACTGGCAGTCTTTTGTCGTTTTATTTGATACCTAGAAGTAAAATGAAAAGCAATTAGCTTTCTAGGTTATATTGAGGTACTCTTATCTAATTAGTAAGAAAAATCAATTTTGTTTTCATGACTGTGTTAGTACATATTCACTGTTTATGTGTTTCATTATTGCTGTTAAACCATGTAGCTGTTATTAGTGCTGATGATAATGACTACTGTTATTGCTATAATAGAGGTGTGACTTGTTTTCTTCTTAATATTATTATTATTATTATTATTAGTAGTAGTAGTAGTAGTAGTAGTAGTATTGGTAGAGTATATTATTATGTTGTGTTGTTCGTAAAGTTGATGCTGTTATGGGGTGTTCAAGCATAAACGTCTGAATCCCGAATTGCTTCCTTCTTCTTCTGCTAGTCTGTAATTAGCTTGTCATGGCTCACTTGACTGAAAAACATGACCATTATCAGCAGCCATTTGACAGGGTTATCAGTGACTGATTCTGATTAAACTTGAATGTTATGTCCATCTAGTCTTAGGAACATTTACGTAATTAAGTGTTTAACTAATTTCACAGTGGATGAATTGGCCACTAAAGGCACCACTTGCAAAGGATTGCCTGGACCCTGAATTGTGGCTCTATTTTCTATCAATATTGCTGATATTGTTCTGGTTGTTATTGTTCTTGCTGCTCATCATCTTGTTGTTATTATTATTTTGGGTAACAATGTGGCACAGCATGAAAACATTGCCTCACATCTTTGGAATCTCTGGTTCAGTCGTGAACTTTGGCTTACTAATTTGTGCATTTTCTCTCCATGATTGTGTGAGTTTCATCTGGGCTCTCCAGTTTCCTCTCACATCCCAGAAACCTTACATACTCTAATTTGCCACTGATTTTCCAATCCAGATATTTTCCACTCTTCTTCTTCTTCGTGGTGATGGTGGTGGTGATGGATGGAGATGATGTTGATGATGATGGCATAGCACAGTTTTTAAAACCTTTTCTCTAGCTGTTATTAGCAATGTTGTTTTTGATGATGATGATGATGATGATGAGTGTGTTCCTCCCTCCCATAGCGTTTGCTCTGTTTGAAGCTCGGCGCTCTCAGCTTAGCTCTCTGCACTTTTCCGAGCAGGAAGTTTCCCGGCGTGGCACCGTGATTCCTCTGTCCAACACACACACACACACACACACACACAGACACAGAGAGAGAGAGAGAGAGAGAGAGAAGAGCGCGCGCTCTCGCGCCTCTGTTGCCTCTGCTGGGGAGTGTGACATCACCTTTCGGCACGGAGCCGGCTCACACACACACACACACGCGCGCGCGCACACACACACACACACATTCAGCGGCGTCAGAGCTCATCGTCTTTTCGCAGAAAGGGGTTGGACAGTAGTATATGCGTGCGTGTGTGTGTGTGAGTGAGTGTGTATTTTCCTGCCACAATGAGCAGCAGCAGCTTCGTGAACATGGCGACGATAGGAGACTTCGACCCGCTCAATGCCACCGTCCCTGCCACCAAAGTTGAAATCACAGTCTCGTGCAGGTAAGCGCGCTTCTCTACGGATCTTCAGTTCAGTGTGAACAAACAAAACGAGCCGAAACTGTCGGAACCGACGCGATTAACATGATCGACATATTACTGAAAGTTGGCACGGCGTTCACTCTCACTCGCGTGAAAGAGCAACAGTGTTTCTCCAAGCTGCCAAAACACACCAGCAGCTGGAGAGGCTTTCCTCATAGGTGTGGAACTTTAGATGAACTTTAACTGTTGTCTTAAAGCAGCCAGCTGTTGTGATTGTTGCTGTATAAACAACTATTCATGTTGAACCCATTTAAAAATCTGCATCTGCTCTGTGGTCAGCTCTGTGTGGATCAGCTGACAGGAACTGAGGGCTGGCCAGTGTTGTCAATATCAATATTACACTGCATTCTGACAGAAATTCTTTGTGGTCAAATATATTATTAGTGAGTCTAAAACTGGGAAACCCCATAAATCTGTGATTATTTATTTGATTGTTTGTTTACACTTTTTAGGCTAGAAACCACAACCTACTATTAACAAAGTTATTACGCTGATTACCGAGTCCTTTATTTACATAAAGTCCATTAAATAATCAGTGGAATTTATTTTACAGCTAAAAAGAGGTTTGCTACTGTACAGTGATACTCACTAATGTTGAAGTCTGTTTGCCTTCGTACCCGGGTTATTTACATATTTAATTTACTGTCTTAACAATACTAAAACCAGCATTCATTCTAAAATTCATTCATTTCACTTTAGCCTACTGTGTTGTAAACTTTTGTTTCATTGCGTATCATAAAAACGGTAATTCAGATGGATTTCTGTGAGGGCGTGCTTGCAGAGGATAAACCATGTCTATTTTTGTTATTTAATGACATCACACTGTCACCAATGATCAATTATTAATTTAACGTACAATTTTTAAGTCATATATTATAGATGATATCACTAAATGCCCCTGTGTGTCATGAGTGGAGATGTTTGAACTGATCTAGATTTGTCAATACTGAAAAGCCATTCAGCTGATTAATGTACAGTGAGGTAATGGAAAGTGGTTTGAGGTATGTGATGTTACCAAATGAATCTCATTGGATTGTATGAGAAGGCGTTGAAGGTTGTTGTTTTGTGTCAAGTTGTCTCCTCCCTCCAGTTATTTCACACATGGTTGCAAAATGTCCTCAAGTGTTTAACTCAAACTATGAATGTACAGTATGTTGCAAGAAAGAGGAATTTATATATGAGCCCACCTTTGTTTTTTGTTTTTTTACTTAGCTGATGTTCCATAGTGTTATGATCTTCAGTTCATGTAAAGCACAAGCCTGGGGAATAGTGACAAACACAATAACATGTCCAAAGTGAAGTGGGCGGTGAGGCAGATGGGTGCATGGTGAATTGTTCTGCTCCACGTCCCCATGGGCGAATTTGCTGGACTCTGTTTTCTCCGCACGGCTGCACGCCTGGTGAGGAGTGCCTACGCCGGTGCCATGGTTACCATCAGGTGCATGCCTTTACTGTACATGAGGGGTACTCTGTCACCATGGTTATCATTTAACACCATGGAGATTGGGAGGAGGAATGGAAAAGAAACACAGAGACAGATTTAGTTTTCTGCGTTGTTTTTACGTCCACATGGTGTTGTATTTCTTCTTCACAGCCAGTGCAAAACCATGCCAAAGTCTGGAAGAATTTTGGACTAAAGCGAAGGCTGTTAAATATTACCATGTCTGCACATTTGTCATGTTTGTTTTGTTATCCCAAAGATGACATTTTGCTAGCAATAAGGGTGTTTTTCATTTCTGTGTCGGCTCTGAGGGAAGAGCCAGCTCTAATTAAAAATCCCAGATTTATATTAATGTGCTTGTTTAATACATTACTGTTTGTATAGTAACAGCTCCACATAAGATAAGACAGACGCTCGATTAATAAACAGATTAATAGCATGTTATTTAATGAAGTTCATATTTGTTGATATATGATGTTTTCTGTTTTATTATTATTATTTGTTTTTACTTTTACTTTTAAAACTCTTTATGATGGTTAGTATGTTGTCTGCTGTGGAGAGTCTTCGGGGCAGAGGACTGTGTGCTTTCTGGTATCTCTGTAACTCGACAAGCTGCATTTATTCATCTTAATAACTTTAACATGTAGAAAGAAGTTGATGGTGAGAGAAAGACTCCCTTAAAGCTGTTATAGCATAAGTGACAACCAGAATGAATTTGTCTCACAGATGTTCCACAGCAGTAAATGTGGCAGAACATGTTGTTCATAAATAAATAAAACATTGTGCTCAAATGGAAAATTGATGCAGTACATGATGAGTACAACTCTTTGGGGCATGCTGTTACAGGAAAATAATTAACTTTGGAGTGATAAGAGTAACTCCACCACACCACCAGCATCAGGGTTCTTATAACAACACATTCCATTGTGTTTTATTGGTTGGGTTAGCGCAAAGTAAATTGTCCTTTCACCCTGTCCTCACCAGCTTTATTTGAGGCCTTACACATGTTCCTTTGCCCCCACATCCTGGATGAGCAGTTTCTTGTTCATGTACTTATCATAAGCACAGTTGCTGCAGGGGTACACGACTGCACAGAATAGAGAAATGTCCTGAAGTGGTCCAAAGTGGCTATGCACTGGGTCAAATTAGGTCTGACTGCAAGGAAATGGCTTGTTTATTCTGCTGTTCCCGGAGCTTCTGAAAGCTCCTCATTAAAACAGAAAAAAACATAAGGTGCCATTATGTCTGTAAAATATTATGTCTAACTAAGAAGGTGATTTAAAATAAAAATGAGTCTTCTGCTTTGTGCAAAGGGAACGCATGAGTGAATTCCTCATACTGTGATGACCAATCTATACAAATCAATCGAACAGTACTGTCCAGACTCAGGGAGGAAGAAATCCATACTGCTCTGAAATAGCTGGCACTTTTTCCTCCCTTTTGTGTATGGATCAAAACTTTCTGTCTTATTTTGCAGCTTTGGACGTTCTGCTGTCTGACGAGCTTTAGAGTGTCCTTTGAACATGTGATTGATTGGAAATGCTGTCCATTGGCTTTAATCAATTCAGTGCTCAAAGTGGATTCCAGCACTTACACCTCTTTCTACTCGCTCCCACAGAGAGCACTGGGTGCTCAGACAGAAAATGCAATTAAGCATTAATGCTTTTATTATTAAAAGTACTACAAAAAAAAAATGTAAAAACAACAAAAATAAAAAAAATAAAAATAAAAATACTAACAGGACATTAACAAATCGAGAGAGTATTGAAATTATAACACACAATATAGTGACACAGTCTAACCCTAACACTAACAAACACAAAACTAACATAAACAAGCATGAAATGTTCGTATATAATCTACAACCTTAGCACCAAAAAAGCACTAGTCTTGCCTAGCATTGTAGTTTATTTAGTCTGAACCTAGACTAATTAATAAATGCAAATGGAATACAACTAAGTAAATAGTATTTTATCATGCTGTGTTTGTGCAAATATGGGATGGTTCTACTAGCTACATACATGGACATTTAATCATTCTTCTATATGCCCGTCTGAATTTTTAAACAATTACTAATGCTATTCAACAAGAAAATATCAAATAGTTTTTGAAATTCTTTGTATATCAAAAAATAACAAACACAGTTATTCTTTGCTTGCAACTGTAACTAAGATACCAAAGTTTAAGGCTGCTGTTGATGTAGAGCTTTTGTAGATGTAGATGGCATACAGTATAGACCAAATACAAAACTACTGCATATTTAATGTACTGTATGATTTAGCTAAAATAGTCAACAGTAATAGTCACCCTTTCCATAATGTCACTAAATGTGTGGTTCTGTTAATAGAATGCCACAGTGTTTAAGAATAAGCTTGTCTGGGTGTTGAACTATGAAGCAATGTCTGAGCCAGTGAATGAAAAAAAAAAACCCTGTTTCCTCTGGGACAGAGAGTAGCTGATTAAGTAAACAAATGCAAAGAGGAGATTGCATAAAGTTGGTTATAGAATACACTTTAAAACAGGTGATGTTTAATTCCTACTTGCTGCAGTTTACTACGGTCTAATAGAGTGTTAATATGTCTTGCTCTTGAACTTGACCTACATTTTATGGGGAATGATAACTTGGCAGTCCTGGAATGAATCTCAGAGTATTGTCTGGCAGTTAAGTTCCTTCAGCAGTGGCTCTTATAAAGGTCTCTTTTAAAGCAAATGCGGTACTTTTGGTTTGTAATTGCTCTACCATTGGCTGGCATGGAAGCAGCGTCTCTTCAAAAACTTCCTGAATTTGCGATCGTGTTCTTGTGAACTTTCACTTTAGTGCAAAGTGTTTTTTCTTTTGCCACTTTATTCACTAAAATATTCATGGCTACATTTTAAGGCAGGAGAACAGAAGAAACAGGAGAGAGAGTGTGTTAGAATGATATAATCGTGTTTGGCTTTATGCTTCCAGGAATTAAAGTTTTAAAAATTCAAAAGTGTGTGCTCTCTCTCACTCAGGAAAAGGAGTGGAATGTGTGTGGGTGTAAATGCTGGAGATGTGCCAAGGCAAAAAGGGAAGTGTAGGGAATTACAGTGTTTTAGAGGCCGAAGACTTTCTTTACCACTCCTTTCCTGATAAACTTTATCTGTTCAGTTCTGTCCTTCATTAACAACACCATGCCCCTGCTGGAAGTAAAGTTTTTTTCATTTCATTTCATTTCATTGTCTGTACCGCTTATCCGATCTATCCTCGGGTCACGGGGGCCTGCGCCTATCTCAGCTGCCTTCAGGCATCAAGGCAGGATATACCCTGGACAGAGTGCCAACCCATTGCAGGGCACACACACACACTCATTCACTCACGCAATACAGGCAATTTAGATTCTCCAATCAGCCTAGAAGCATGTCTTTGGACTGTGGGCACCAAGCACAGGGAGAACACGCAAACTCCACACACACAGTGAGCGGGAGCGAGACCCGAACCCAGGAGGTGTGAGGTGAACTTGCTAACCACTGAGCCACCGTGTCGCCTGGAATTAAAGTTTTTCCAAAAAATGTGCTAAACATCTCTCTTGCGAGTTTTTTTAAAATATATGTGAGAAAACATTCGTTTATTCTTCTGTCATTTTTAGCTTTACGGATTTCGAGGAAATGCATGACAGAGTACAGGGCTTCTCCATGCCTGTTTATAAAAAAAAGAAGTAATTTATAAAATCATGAGCAAACATTTCCCCATGTTTTTTTTGTGCTTTCAGCCAAGAAGATCATCCTCAATTTTGCTGGATTCATATTTATTCCCTTCCTCCATACCCTGGGTATATTAAACATTAGCTCTGGTTGCTTGTTCCAGCCATGCTTATCCAGAGACACATCTATTCAAGGTTGACTCAGGTGTTTTAGTGCTTCGGATCTTTTGCCTCTATGATTGAGTGAGTTACAGGAGCAGGAAGGTAGTCTGAGCACCAGCTGGGTCCACAATCTCCTGAGAAATCGCTGCCTCATACCCAGGTTCTGCAGGTTGCCTAACATGCACAAATTACGAATTAGGCTGGAAATATCTGCACATCAGGCAGAGCATGACTGAATCGCTGTGGCTCCCGGCAGCTCCCCGTTAACACTTTTTTTTTTTTTACAGCTGGGTATCAGCACGGTGCCCCAAGCATGCAGGTGCTCCGGTGTATTCTTGCATGGGTGTATAATTTGCACACTGTCTGATAGAGAAGAGGAGCTTAATTTCTCAAGATAGATCTATTTTAGCTTTGCATCTGAAGACCGTGTGATGCTAGCTGTTTGAGAAGACGACAGCTTAGCGTGCATGCTGTGGCGTGAGCTGTTCAGAGTTTCTGGAATTTTCCCTCCCACTTGTTGCTTGAGTAGGAAAAGTGAGAAAGGAGTTGGGGGTTGGCTTACAGTTTTGAAGCTTGGAGGAAAAAAACCTGAATAGCCTGCTTTGTTGGAAATGTGGCCAGACTTTACCCCAATGTGTTATAACAGAACAAGTGTTTACCTTAATAACTGAAGAAAGAATGTGTTTTAAATATTTGGATCTTTTCATCAACAGCGATCTCTCAGGGCCAGACAATTCTCTACTGGCTTAATAATTGTCACTGTAAAAAAAAAAAAGAAAGGAAGAAAAGGACTAATGTATTCTGTCTGTGTTTCTCTGTAGATTGCTATTCACTCCGACTTTTGCTGAAGTATACTGGCTTCCTTTGTGAAAACAAAGCTGTCTGGGCAAAGAGGATTTTAGTTATTTTTCAACATTTCAAGTGTAAATCTGAAGCTCGCCTCTGAGGACCTTTAGAATTTTGAGTGAATCTCACAGTCATTTATAAGTACAAATATACATTGGGTGTATATTGTTTATAATTTCATTCTATAGAAGCAACCTATACCCAAACCTGAAGCCATATAACTGCTATACTGATCCTTCCTTTATGCATTGTGAAATGAACTGCTGTTGATGGACAAAATGTAAGCCTCTGTTCATTCATCTCCAGTAAGTGCTTTATCCTGGTCAGGGTGGATCCGCAGCCTGTTACAGGAACACTAAGCATGAGACAGGAATACACTTTGAAAAGAATGCCAGTCTATTTTCTATTTACATTTAGGGGTAACTTCCACCTATTGGAATATTTTTGGGATGTGGGTTGAATCCAACATGAAGAAGTGAAACTCCACCCAGACATTAAGCTGAGTTAAGGTATTTTGGACTTAGAAGACTGGAGTTGTGAGGCAGCAACACCATGCCATTTTCAAACACTGCAACACCATGCCATTTTCAAACACTATAACACCATGCCATTTTCAAACACTATAACACCATGCCATTTTCAAACACTATAACACCATGCCATTTTCAAACACTATAACACCATGCCATTTTCAAACACTATAACACCATGCCATTTTCAAACACTGCAACACCATGCCATTTTCAAACACTATAACACCATGCCATTTTCAAACACTATAACACCATGCCATTTTCAAACACTATAACACCATGCCATTTTCAAACACTATAACACCATGCCATTTTCAAACACTATAACACCATGCCATTTTCAAACACTATAACACCATGCCATTTTCAAACACTATAACACCATGCCATTTTCAAACACTATAACACCATGCCATTTTCAAAATGTTCCCAAAAATCTATATGTAACAAAAATGGCAAAGCGTTTTTTTCAACAGTATGTGTTGCAGCAAGGCATGTAGTGTTTAGAGGTTTGTAAAACAGTCATAAGAACACCAGATGGTGGTAGATTTGATTATTATAATTGAGATTATAATCTGACTTGGTCATGCGCAATAGTAGGCTATATTGTGGTCTAAGATGAGATACAACCACATGATGTTTACTACAGGATGCTTGTGACACTAGTGAGTCATTTAACAAAAATCAGGAAGTCAGCACCATTGAAGAGATAGTTTCAGCAGTTTGCTCACTTTTACCTAGCTATGCCTATAACATTTACATGTTGAAGTAAATGTTCCACTCTTCAGCCAATCAGACTGTATTATTTATATGTAGTGGGTGTAATTCTTTAAATATTTAATAATTGCAGGCCAGCTCATATAGGCAGACATACATTTTATGTCCAGTCCTGATGGTGTGCCTCTGCTTTTAATACATTATTATTAATTAATTTATTAATTATTAGTAAAAATATTTATTTTCTTTAACTTACAAAGAAATACAAGAGTTTTATACCATTTTATACCAAGGAGACCTGTAGATAAATTATGAACTTTTGGCATTTAGTACAGTTTTTTATAGGAATGTACTTATTTAGACTAACAAAAATTTTCCAGAAGTTTCTGTTGGCTATACAGCAGAGATGTTGTGTTAGAAAGACAAGCTGAATGAGGAGCGCTAGTCAGGGTCAGACTGATGGAAAGGTCCAGGTGCCGGCAGGATTAATGACTAAACACGTCTTGTAAATGCCAGCAGACTGAACCGCCTTTTCATTTTCTTTGTCACAGTGTATGGGAAAGTCATTTTAAACTAAATTATTTCATATAAAGGCATGTAATCAATTATATTTAGTCAGCTGAAAGAATGTCAGGTCCCTCTTAACAAGGACAAATTCAAATTCACCATTTGATGTTTGTTTGTGTGTGTGTGTGTGTGTCTGTGTGTGTGCGTTTATGTTAGTGTGTGGGCTTCCATGACAGCTCTCAAAATTGCTCAACCACCCAGATCAGGACAGAGTTGACATTAATGTGTATAGCTTAATGTTAATGTGTATAGCTTATTATTTTATAAGGATGACTGTAACTTGCAACATCCTCATTTCGATTCCTTCAAGGGCTCACTAGGTTTCCAAGGGTCTGGAGAAGCTGAAAACTCCAGTTGCTATGTGACTCATGGTAGTGGCACTGAACCTCTTTTGGGCCGCAGCTCCCTGGGCATGATGTGAGATTTATAATATACCACTTAGCTCCAGCGAGCAAAGCAATATATGATCAGAGCTCAAGTCGGAAGGAGTTATCATTATGGTAAACTGAACATTTACTGTAAGGGTAGATTAGATTTACTGATTGTAGCAAGGCTGCATTGAAATGGGCATGGAGTGATATTTTTGGCACTGTAATGCGTCATGATGAGAGAAAGCCTTCCTATTGACCTTTAGGCCCATAAAGATCACATAATGGTGGGTATTGAGGAAAATGACAAGTGGGTCTGAATGTATTGAGCAACGACAAGCTGCCTGCTGGGCCCCTGCTTAATGGCTCCATGAGGAAGACAAAAGCAACAAAGAGAGCAGAACATTGCAAGCCAAAAAACTGACAAAACTGAATCAATGTACAGTTGCCTCGCTGGGATGAAGCCAAAAAAACAGGCATGTGATTGAAGCCAAGTGCACGCTGCAGATCTTAAAAGTGAATTAGCATCTAGCTTTCACAACCTTTTGGAAAACCACTCTGCTGCATTGCAGCTCAGCAAGTAGAGTGCCTACATGGTTGGTAAAATAAATTTTGATATGGTGTCTGGCTAGCACAAGCAAGAGTCGGTCAGTGGTTTTGCAGATACAAAAGCCTGACAAGTGCTTATTTGTAAATTATGTGAATTACATGTTTTTCTCTGAGCTGTTAACATCGCATCAGTCATCAGCTGGTAATTAGGCTGTGTGAAAGATGGGGTTTTCTGAACTGTGACGTTCCTATCAGACAGAGGGCTTACTGTGTGTCAGATTGTAATATTTATTTGATGACAATGTATAGATGTGAAAAAGCGCTTTGCTTTGTAGTTTCCTTATACGGATAGAAACAGTGATGGAATAGATATGAGCTTAGATCTCAAGGGAGACCCAGTGACTAATGACTGATATTGTTATTGGTGGGTTGTATGCTCAGCATTTAGAGTCATTTAGAGTCTGGTCCTAAAAGCTACCGTATTAGGACATTTGTCTTTATCTCTATGACTAAGAGAAACGATGACCAACATCTCAAAAGGGTATAAGATGACCCACATGAAACATACAGACAGAGAGAGTGCGCGAGAGAGAGAGAGAGAGAGACAAAGAAAAGAAAAAAAGCTTTATACTGTAGAACAAATTCATAATGTAAAATCTTTGGACACACTGCATTGAGTAACTATATTTCATTGTCTTAAAGTTAAATTTTAAGACATTTTTATGGTTGAACATTTAGTTTTGAAGAAAATGTAAATAATGAAGTAAATGTATACATTTGTTTTTAAATCAGAATGGAATTTGTAATATGTTTTGTGGGTTTTTATTTTTAAATTAGGAGACAGGGTGAGGAGCTTGATTCTGGCTGAGAAGGAGCCAAGAGTGGTGCTTAAGTTTGTTTACTGCTTTTTTCTTTGTAACTGAATAATCCTTCATGTGATATTTCATACTGTAATGTCTTTAAATTAAATAGAAATAGTTCAAAAAGAAGAAATCTCTTATAATGAGAAGATATATACAAACTTTTGACTTGTAGTATATAGAGCACTTTGGCACTTAATAAATAGGGGCAGGGATTTGCAGGGTGACCATATTATAGACCATATATGTGTGTAAAACTGAGTCTAATTGGGCTGTTGACTTAGTGTAATTAATTATAATTAGAGATAATGTAAATTCAAACAAAAGTACTTGGAAAACAGTGAATACTTTTACGCATTCAAATCATGTCTGTCAACAAGCATTGAGGTCTGAGGTCGCATTAAAAAGTTTGCAGTTTAACCACAAGATATCTGTAGGCACTCTGGTTTGTGTATTAGCTATAACCAATCTGACTGCAGTTCCTGTTTAAAATGCCACTATAATCATTTGAATAAAAATATTACATAGAGATCACAGCTTAGTTAATAGAAAGATTTATGTTGTAGTAGTTTAGTACCAGGCTATATCAGTGTAAATTGTGGTGAATGACTAAACACATTTCTTCAGAGCAAAGTGTCACCATGTATACTAAATGTACTCACAAAAACCCTGTTATGAGCTAGAAATCTCTATACAGTCTCCCAAATTGCACATGAAATAATTACATTCCTCGCGGTCATCCCTTTCAGTAGACCACTCCTTTGTCAGGGTTGTACTAGAGAGGTACCTCTCTGTTAGAGACTGCCTCGACTATTGATTTCCTCCTGTTTTTCACTGTTCTTATTCTCACCCCAGAGACAGGGTCCCACTCATATTAACACCCACTCCTCTCTTTGCACAATGTCTGCTTTTGGTTCCTGTTGTTTTTTTTTTTTAGCTGGGAAGGTGCCATTTGGAAGTGGGTGGAATTCAGCTGTATCTATGAATAGAGTATGATGAATGCCAATAGTTTTTTTTTTTCTTTTACTTATAACTAAGATAAGATATTATATTATGATAAGATATGTATTATGTTCATTCCAGATGAAATTTATTATGTTGGGAGATAGTTGTGATGACTTTTTTCACAAATGGAAAAATTTGCTTGGAATTAGCTTTTGACAGGAAGCTTGTTTGATTCCATCATTTACAGGCGTTCCTTAGTGATTTTATTTCCATCTGAAATAGCAGTTTGTTTTTTACCCTCCACTCTGGGAATAAGTTTCAGTCCTTTATCAACGTTATCTATTTTGCAAAAAAAGGTGGTGTGATCATTTTATTCCTTCATCTGTTTAACACACAGATTTTTCTTCTGTTGGAAAACATTCTGGTGTCATTTACACCTGATTATTTCATGCATTGAGAATCCACTTGATTGATGCTCCCCAGTTTTGGGAGAGCTTTTTGGTCATCAGAAATAGCAAGACAGATGTATTTACACATGTATAATACAGCTCAGAGCTGAACTGGAGTGGAAGATTGGGGAATTGGATTTAAATTTGTTCTAAATGTGTTTTTGCACATGTGGAATGCTGCTATCTGGGTGTAATGCTGACACTCAGGAGTTTAAAAGGGGGTGTAAATCGCTGCTACCCATGTATTTATGTGCATAATCAATATTTTCAGCGCTCGTGTGATGTTGAATGATTTATAAGAGTCTCTCATAAAATGTTTTGGTATGAGTCATTTCACTTCATTTCCACACTTGTGTTTCGTTTGAGCACATAGTGAAGAAAAGAAAAAGAAAAGGAAGTAAATATTAACGGAAACTTCATTGTATTAACTCATAGTTTAATTACTGAAAAGACATGCAAATATTTTTATAACAGACACCATAAAAAATGAATACTGTCTGAAAAGGACTTACATGCCAGCCCTGATGTGTATACTGTAAACAGCTGGAATGGAAGATTTGAAACTGGAAGTCAGATGGAGGGATCTGTGTCTGTCAGTGTCCATCACTGTCAGCACACCGATATCCTTTCTGACAGGCTGCTTGGGAGGCAAACGGCTATGTCCACATCTGTTTATCACCACCTCATGACTCCTGCTAGAGGAATCCCACTGTCTTTCCACGTTGCCTTATTTGCCTCATATTATCCCCAAATGAAATAGAACCATAATTAGAGGATTTGCTGCCTATTTTGGGGGATAAAGTTTACTGCAGTGTACTGAAAGATAGACTAACGAGGTGGGAATTCCCACAAGGATTCATCTGGTATTGGGAAACAACTCTGTAGCTATGTGCTGGATACATCAAAGCTTCTTGGAAAAGTGGTTCTTAATTGAAAATCAACATCCTTAATCCAAGGCTTCAAATTTCTTCTGTCAAATAAAGGTATTAGACATACCATACTTTTTATGGTTATAAGCTTTTGTTAAAGATCAGGCTTCTTGTCTTATGGCCATTATGATTGCTAGAGCTAGCCTGTAGCAAGTTACTAAAGGGGTGGTTTGACAGGACACCCAATCAGATATTATTTTACCTATTTCTGATATTGATTTCCTTTATTTAAGACATTTGATAAATATAAGTAGCTGATATCTCTTCTACTATCTTTTGGTGCTTCTTACTTAAATTAGCCATTTATGAAAAAAAAAACTGTGTATTCAAGTCTGTGGTTCTCTTTGATACCCGAGACACGTTACTTTTGCTATGTGCATTTATTCTAGGTGAACTTTGACCTCCGAATTGTTTTATAACCCAATAGTAAACAAGAAGCACAGACTCTAGGCACATGAATGGAGGTGCTGCTGATTATTAATTAGTGTTCACACCAGATTTATTTCCCAGCTGGTATTTACTGCTGCTTGGCAAACATCTGAAAAAAAAAAAACATCTGGTTTAGCTAATTTTATCTCTACATCTAAAATCCCTTGGCATCAGGCCTGCCTGTAATCACCTGTTGTGAATTGTGTAATTCAATAAGATCACATGATCAGTCAGTCTACATGCTACCAAAATGTTTGGCTGGATCTGAGTGGGAGTAAGAGAAATCATTTACAGCTTTGCCAAGTGGAATGCGCATTTTCATTTCCGTATCAGTTGATAAAGAGTAGGGAGGATTGTCCCGGGTGTCAGAATTTAATATCGCTCAGATTAATTTCCTTATAAATGTTATAAATTTATTATTAATTATATTATTAGTACAACATTTTATGTTTCTTTTTTGGGAAGCCAAATTATTTTCCTGTCCTGTCAGTAATAAGAGATGCTCAGATCTATATAAAGAAGTCAGTTAATCAACAGAATGTATCTTTTACTATGCTTGTAAATGGTTTACTACAAAAGAAACATGCCGTTGTAATTCTAAACCTTTCATGATATAATATAATAAAATTAATTTATGCTCTCAGGTGTCTAATATATGCTTTGGATTTTGTAGTAAAATGTTTTTCCTTCTGTTAGGTTTTTTGAAGCATTGTTGGAACCTCAGGTTGTGAGTTGCTTATTAGGGAAAAGAGGCAGAAAAGAGCAGCTGTGTTCTGGCTAGGGGCGAAGGCTGGAAAACTATAAACAGAAGCATAAAATGAAGAAGCTCGACAGGTCAACAACATGGCAATATTACAAAAAATGTCAGGGTTTCAAAGGTGGCTTTGAAATTATGTGATTTTTAGAAACGTTTTGAAATTTGCTGACTGCACCTTTAATGCTGTTCTCTCATAATTGTAGTAGTAGTAATCATATGTGGTCTTGTCTAATATGTAGGGCTGCAGCAGTCTCATCAGTTGAGTCACAGAGAAATTGAGAAGGCAAGCCTCAGCTGATGAATTCATCTCCAGTCAGGTCACATAGCAGAGCTCTTCATTATTTGAGTGAGGCAAGGCCGTGTAAAAACACAGGGGTCTCCTGCCCTCAGCCTTCCTCACCATGGCTTTCCCATTGCGCTGTCTAAAACACTCCACCACCTGCATGGACAAAACCCTCTCAAAGAGCTGAGTCGAGCATCAGGGCTGTGTGTGTGCCAGCTTGTGTACGGCGTGAGTGTGTGAGCACGTCCAACCAAGAGCCAATTCAGCTCTTAGTGTCACATAATTCTATGCGTTTTTTATATTCTATTCAGATCCCTCATACCCACTGTAAGATACTGTCTTATTTCATTGGGCATGGGTGTAAAATAGTGTTACTGCATGACAGATTACACCACAAGCTGCATTAGTCAAGCAGTAAAGTGCAAGAAAATGTGTTAATCTATAGCATGCTCTAAAATATAATAGTTACAAATGGTTTGTGAGTCTCTCATTTGTAAAATGACACTGCTTTTGAAAAGGTGGTTTGGTAAAAATAAGCATCATGCCAAATCAAGGTCAAAGAAGTGGTTGAAGTTGATTTTATTTGATTCCCATCACGTTCCTGTGTTTCGCCTATGGAGATGAGGATTGAGGCTGAAAGGTTTATGGTCATAAAAGGAGAATCAGGCATCCGTGGCTGACAAGATGAAGCATACTGTGTTTTTTGTTGTCTCTTTTTCCTAACCCTTCTATCAGCTCTTTTCTAAATCGCTGACAGCCCTGAGGAGCAATTGGGCTATTTGTTTCAAATCCATTCAAGTTATGCCTTCCTCTCATGAATATTGAATGCTGTGGATCTGCCAGTCTGCCAGTTTGACATAAAGAATGACACTGGGTGCTTCTGGCGTTTTCAATTCATAGGACTGCTGCTAGTGTTAATGCAGGCAATGCTGCTTTATTGTACTATTTATTATTGGGCTTTTAAAATGAGCTTTTGCAGGTATTGTCTGTTCATCTGTGCTTTAAATGGCCTGCTTTTATCCTGTAGGTTTAAAGATAGCGGCAGTTGGAAAGCTTCCCACATGGCATGCAGGTGTGAAGAAAATCTGGAATTGTTTATTGTATCTTGGTTCATTTTATCCCTAAAATGTCAGCCATCACGATGCATGCAATATTTGCAGTCTTATTTATTCTCAGTACTTAAAAAAAATCAGAGACATGACTATTCAGCTTCTGTCCTTCTTTTTTCTGAAAAGAAATGTCATTATTCAGAGAGAAAATCAATAAAGATTTGAAAAGGGTACAGTTTTCTGATGTAGGCTGCATGTCAGTGAGTTTGATTTGAATACTGAGACTGGACAAGTTTGTTTCAGATTTGTGTGCGTCATGCCTTCTGATAAGACAGTTGTAGAGTTGTGCACAACTCTACAAATCATTTAGATAGCTATCAAAGGGCATGTTATGTTTTGTGTACACAGATATGACCCTGCAAGGACATTCTTGCCTTTTTTTTTTTTTCATTTCATATCTCAGGCATCATCGGGCATCAAGGCAGGATACAGCCTGGACGGAGTGCACATTCTTGCATGTAGCATATAATAATATTAGTAGTAGTAGTAGTAGTATTAATAATAATTGAATAATATGTAGTTAAATTAATAATCATTTCAAAAGGGAGGTTCTCATAAGGATAGTAAGGCAAATGTGTGTGTGTGTTTGTGCGTGTGTATGTGTGTGTGTGTGTGTGGGGTGTAATTGTTTGTCTCTGCAATATTTAGAAGAGTACAATAAGACAGAAACGATTGCAGTTATTATATTGAGTGATTGGAATAGGGTTGGAGTGTTATTAATGTGGAATCCAATTTTTTCCAGTAAATAGGCTCATAAATCTCTCTACCGGTTCATCAGAGCACTCACAAAATACTCAGCTAGTACATATCAGGACAACCAGCATGCTCACAGTGGCGGAAATTGCCTTGTTTCATTTACACAGGAGCAGAGGCCGTGCAGCTAGTCAAGGCTTCATTTGAAGAGATGCAAGGGAAAGCCATTCCCATTTGTTTATACAGAAAATGATCAATTTTTTAAATTTTAATTTAATTAATTTTTTTTTTTACATGGTGGGTACTTGTATGGCCTAATCATTAAATAATCCAAATCATTTTAATAGATGAAACATTCACTACAACAATCACATGCTGTTTATGATCTCTTGACATGTAGCTTGACTTGGGTCAAGAAAATATCATGGTGCTCAGTCACGTGAGGCGGAGCAGAAGAAAGGGGCTCTCTCTCTCTCTCTCTCTCTCTCTCTCTCTCTCTCTCTCTCTTTCTCTCTCTCTTTCTTTCTCTCTGTCTCTCTCTCTTACACACATACTCATAGCCAGGTAGCAATCCCAGCAGCCACGGCTCACAGCTTTGTGTGAGTGTATTATGTAAAAGTAGCACTAGTGTGTTCAAAATAATGGCTCAGTGCACAAAAGGAGAGAAATTATATTAACCAACTACATAAGATAAGTGGCTATGTAATAAGGCAGTAGATGTTATAGAATATGGATATTGTTTAAAGAGAGAAAATAAGTACTGTATAACAGCCAGTGTTAATCCGTGAAAGATGCCCATACTTAAGAAAACATTGAATCTGTGTTTTTACAGCAGGCGTAGCAGATAGTGGTGTTGCCTCACAGTTCTAGGGTCAAGGGTTCAGTCCTGAGCTCCGTCTAGTGTTTGTGTGTCTGTGTGTGTGTCTGAGAGAGAGAGAGAGAGAGAGAGAGAGATGGATTAGTGTCCTGGCTAGAATTGAAGTGCTTACTGAAGACTGAGAAAGAAATTTTGCATGCTGATTGATTTTAATATTTTATCATGCCATGATGCATTATGCTTGATTAATATGTTAGTGGGTTTTCCTACATAGCGATGTTTTGGGCTTCCTTGTATTTATTTATTTGTTTATTTGAAGTTTTCTCCTTTTGTAGAGACCAAAATGATCACAAAGATCTGTTGTGTAGCAGGGTTCTGACCCGATATTAATGTGTGATTGTATACGTGTGTAAGTGCATGTTTGTCTCTGTGAGTGTGTGTGTGTGTGTGTGTGTGTGTGAGACATGTATTGTAGTGTAGTGGATCTGCTCAGCTCACATTTTCTTGTCAGGAAAAATTAGGGCAGGTCTCTTCGAGAGAAGCACCGAGAATGTTCCAACCATCTTGCTGTTAACTGTAGAGTGTGTGTGAGTGTGTGTGAGTGTGTATGTGTGTGCATATATGTGAAGAAGAACGCACATGGATGTCTGCTTGTATGAAGCCTTCGTGTGCATGCACTGGCTTGTAATTTCCATGTGCACCATGCTGCAAGAAGTTTTGCCAAGCAATTTCTGGATGTATTTTGTTTGTTTGTTGTCTTTTAAACTGCTTATCTCTCAGATCAGTATCAGTGCTGTTCCTCAGGCACCTCATGTCCTGACAGGATGCTAAAGCCTGTCGTATTCTAGATGGTAGGAGGGAGTGTGTTTTTGAGAGGAAGTGTGAGGTGGCCTCAGAATCTAGTTCAGTGAGTTGTCGTATTCTCCGTGGAGGCATTATGTGGGTCAGGCAGCAAGAAGAGAGAGAAAGACTGAAAGAGATATAGAGGAAGAGAAAGGGTTGTTGGGATCTCACTCAGGGCAGAGGGCAGAGGGAGACACAGGAAACATTGAGCTTCTTCCACTCCATTTCTGTTTGCATTTGTATAGCTGAATATGAAATATGTTTGCTTAAAAAGAGAATACCACTATGTCTCTTATCAGGTTTAGCAATTCTATATTTTTTTATATTTTAGACAATTTCTTCACTGTTAATGGGGTAATGAGTCAGTCCACATTAAACGACTGGGAGGTAACTGACACAACAGTGGCTAATAATTGTGTACAAAAGTAGAACAACCATGTATGATAAACTTATATGACAAAATGCTTGAAAACATTTCAGCCATACATTAATGTATCATATATATATACATATATATACATATATATATATATATATAGGCAATTTGCAACAGGCATTTTACGTTTAAAACAAATCTGTGAAAAACTGAGATTGCTAGACCGAGATAATAATCTTATTTTTTTCTTTTGCCAAAATTAGCCACAACAAACACCGACAAATGCTAAAAATAACTGTTTAAGTAATGTTCACATAGCTTACACAGTTTTACAGAGAATTTTGAAGGTTTATACTGGTTGAGATTTCCTTGCCTCTAAACTCTGTTTCCTGTGAAGCTTACTTTCAGCCCAGCTAACCTAAGATCCAATAACCTCTCACCATACATTAATAAAGATTTAGATTTAAGGTCAAAATAGTTTTTATGCCAATGTAACTCATGCACATTAGCTGGAGAAAGCTCTCAGACACAGAGATTTAATTCTGCTTTACTTATATTTAGTGAACAATTAGCCTTTAATTACATTGATTAAAAACATAAAGGAAGAATTTGGCATGACGTGAATTTTTGGAAAAAGAATCTTCATTTGTTAGGATCTCTAATATAAAAATGACAAACTACATCATATCCATATTTCTAGAAGACACCAACATTACATCCCTTAACCGTTAGCATCTCTGTATTTTTGAAAGGTTTTATGATTTTAATACATGTAATACAGTTAAATAAGGGAATGAATGAATGAATGCATATTGTTTATTAATATGAACCGTGAATTATAGTAAAGATGCAAATTTCCTTTTGGATACACTCATCAGTGTGCCTACAGTCATTATACAATAATGATCTAATTAGAAATAATTTTGGGGCAAAGTTTCTTATTGTTTTTCTAAATTTTTGTTTTTTTCACGTTCGTCATGTTTGTGACATATTGCAGACTTTTAAGAATAACAAAAGAAGACTGGTCCATCTGTTTCTGGTTAGTGTTATGTAGCACATTTTAAACTACATAGTCGAATAAGGTTCACTAATGCTGTGATGTATACACAAATACACACGCAATTAGAGAAGCATGACAATGCTTTAAAAGCATTAAGCAATGTTTTAAAAGAACAGTTAATTTGAACCTATTCAGATAGTCTAAGCACTAATATTTATATATTCTATAAATATTTAATACACTGAAAAAAATTCGAATAATCTCGATAGTTCATCCAACTTTAATAGGAGAGCTCTCTCAGTAGCTTCTTTTTCCTCCTCTCTCCATTCCCATGTCACAGAGGCTCACTAGGGGCCGTCACAAGCTCTGCGGGTCGCCAAGGTAATGCTGTCAAAAGTAGGCAGTCACAAGCAACCTTCCCCAGCAAATCAGAATGGTAGATTTGCATGCTTAATTAAAGTCATGTGTGGGCAGATATGGGTCTAATTGGACTTAGGGTGATGGTAGAGAGCAAATTAGAGAGAAAGAGAAAGAGTGAGAGAGAGAGAAACTGAGAGAGAGATGGGCCCAAAAACTCAGGGAGACAGAGAGATATAAAGAGATTCCTCCAGACATACTTCTGAACAACAGTCTTTCCATGGCATGTGTTTTCAGTTCTGGCTCATCATCCTCTATTGAGCTGCTTATCTTTCAGAGAAGAAAAAGAGCAAGTGTCAGTCAGAGCACAAACATGCTTCATTGGCTGCCCGTTGCCAGGGTAACGGTTGCCGGCCCACAGGGCTGAGATCCCACTGGGAGCAACGAGGAGAGACACACGCCAAGCTGATGGATCTCTACCCCCTCTTTCTCTCTCCTGCTATCTCTCTCTCTTTCTCTCTCTCTCTCTTTCTCTCTCTCTCTCTCTCTCTCTCTCTGTCTCAATTTTTTAATGTTATTTTTTAGCATGACACATAACAATACAGCATTGTCAGAGTTTGACTTACGAAGTGAATTGTTAAAGAGAAGGGAAAGAGGAAATTGAGTATTATAAACTCGGTTAAAGGAAAACTATAAGAATGCACACTAGCATTCTTATTTATCACTTTTGCTCTCTCTTTCTCTCTGTCTCACATTCTTATGTAGTTTTACTCAGTGGACTAAGAGCAAAGAAAGTGAAGAAAAGAAACTCCAGCTTTAAGATGGCTACTATTGCTGTTTTATCTATGCAACAATGTTTGCACAGATATATATATATATATATATATATATATATATATATATATTTGTTTATATTTAATAATGGGCCCTACAGTGTAGGATATCACATCAAGTGTTATGCAATTTAACCCCTTTACCAACATTTTTAGCAACAAAGATCTTTTGTAAATATTTACTTTATTTGTGGAACCATATTAAAATAACTCTTCTTTGCATTAAAAAAAATATTATTTAACTTTTCTGATAAAATTCGATTGTATTTTAAATTGAAAAAAGCTGCTGTTTTCAGCTAACATGCTCAATATAGTAAGTGATAATGAATCTATGAATATGCAAATTAGCCCATGACATCATCTGTGACTTTTTGAATGTCATGCTACAAAGATGGAATACCCCTGTGAAGATCAAAGATGATTGATCTTAATTTAGTCATTTTCCTTTAGGTTACACACTGGCTCATTTGGTGTGTAAAAGATTTGATAAATTATTCATTATATTACCTACCCCTAAAGACTTATCTAGGCTCATTAGCGAACTGACGCCATGTAGTTGAATGGTTAAAACATTCTTTATATTGTGTAGTTATCATAGAAGTCTTTGTCATAGATGGTATTTTTCATCATTGTTCTGTTTCTGTATATTTAAAAAAAGATTGTTGACTAAGTATTATGTTATAAACGGGAATTTTTAATATTTGCAGTTATGTGGAACATTCACTGTATTAGTGTAGAAGGACTATAATGCCTTTTTCCATTAATTAATTAATTCATTTATTCATTCATTGTGTCTCGCTTATCCGGAGCCGGGTCGCGGGGGCAGCAGTCTAAGCAGGGATGTCCAGACTTCCATCTCCCTAGACACTTCTTCCAACACTTCCAGGGGGATTCCGAGGCATTCCCAGGTCAGCCGAGAGACATAGTTCCTCCAGTGTGTCCTGGGTCTTCCCTGGGGTCTCCTCCCGGTGGGGCATGCCTGACACACCTCCCCAGGGAGATGTCCAGGAGCCACCTCAACTGGACACTTTCGATGTGGAGGAGCAGCAGTTCTACTCCAAACTCCTCCCGGGTGACAGAGCTCCTGTCTTTAAGGGAGCGCCCCTCCACCCCACGGAGGAAACTCATTTTGGCCGCTTGTATCTGGGATCTCATCCTTTCGGTCATGACCCAAAGCTCATGGCCATAGGTGAGAGTAGGAACGTAGATTGACTGGTAAATCAAGAGCTTCGTCTTTTGGTTCAGCTCCATCTTCACCACAACAGACCGGTACACAGACCGCATTACTGCTGCCGCTGCACAGATCCGTCTGTTGATCTCATGGTTCATCCTTCCCTCACTCGTAAACAAGACCCCGAGATACACCCCTCAAACCTGGAGGGGACAAACCATCTTTTTATGGTTGAGAACCATGGCCACTGATTTGGAGGTGCTGATCCTCATCCCAGCCGCTTCACACTCGGCTGCAAACTGCACCAGTGCATGCTGTAGGTCCTGGCTTGAAGGAGTCAGGACTCCGAGGTAGATTCATCCGTCACCCAAGATGAAGTCACTAAGGTAGTTCATCAGCTCCTCGGGGTGGATGAGATTCACCCTGAGTACCTTAAGTCTCTGGATGTTGTGGGGCTGTCTTGGCTGACACATCTCTGCAACATAGCATGGCGGTCAGGGACAGTGCCTCTGGACTGGGCGACCGGGGTGGTGGTCCCTCTTTTTAAGAAAGGGGATCGGAGGGTGTGTTCCAACTATAGGGGGAATCACACTCCTCAGCCTCCCAGGGAAAGTCTATTCCAGGGTACTGGAGAGGAGAGTCCTCAGCCTCCCAGGGAAAGTCTATTCCAGGGTACTGGAGAGGAGAGTCCTCAGCCTCCCAGGGAAAGTCTATTCCAGGGTACTGGAGAGGAGGGTACTGGAGTTTGCCCAACCAGTCCACATGTGTTTTGTGGACTTAGAGAAGGCATTCGACCATGTCCCTCATGACATTCTGTGGGAGGTGCTCTGGGAGTATGGGGTCCTGGCCCTCTGTTAAGGGCTGTTCGGTCTCTGTATGACCAGAGCAGGAGCTTGGTTTGCATTGCTGGCTGTAAGTCAGACCTGTTCACGGTACATATTGGACTCCGGTAGGGCTGTCTTTTGTCACCGGTTCTGCCTTTTTCCAACCAACTCTTATTCAGGTGTTGTTTTTCAGGGGTTGGGCTTGGCCAATTAGTTCCAGTGAACTCTTAATGCTTCAGCATACCAAGACATTTCAGACAATTTCATGCTCCCAACTTTGTGGGAACAGTTTGGGGATGACCCCTTGCAGTTCTACAAATGCGCTCCTAGAGGAATGGTCAGAAATTCCCATGAACACACTCCTAAACCTTGTGGAAAGCTTTCCCAGTAGAGTTAAAGCTGTTATAGCAGCAACTGGTGGGCTAACTCCATATTAAATTCACGTGCATGTAAAGGCAGACGTCCCAAAATGTTTGGCAAGATAGTGTACATAATGCAAATATAAAAGCAAGATTTTTTATAATCACACTATCCAGTGTCCCCAGGTGAGGATAAGTTCCTTTCAATGTTTCTTACTCAATGTTTTGTCTCTGGGACTTTTTTCTTGCCAACTTGACCATTGGCTTGCTTATTAATGATACTTTTTTTTTTTAATTAAAATTATAAAGTACATATATTTTATATCTGTTTCTGTAAAGCTGACACTGAAAGTCATTAAAGGTACTTTAGAAATAAAGTTACATTGACGTGAACGTCTAGTGACTTCTTGAGCATGTATTAGCCATTTTTCCCTGAAAAGAGCTGGCAACACTGGGTGTGTTCTAGGCAGCTTGGTTTGAAAACTGTACTGTTGTTTCATTCCAGTTAGCTATTGGATCCAAAGAGGTGATGCAAACGAAATGAAATGCAAAATTAGCTGCTTGTATAGAAGGCTGTTGAGGACACTGACTGGATTCTGTGTTGAAGCCTTAACAGACACTGCCTTATTCAAAGGATTTTTAATTTCCCAAACACACACACACACACACACATACACACCTACTCTACTGACTGTACCACTTTAAGTAAGGAGGTGTCTCGGCAGCAGCCTTCTCATTTGTTCTGTTCCTTGTCTATCTGCTGTCTCGGGGTTTCATGCTGCTGCCCAACAGGAGCCTGATGGCTGCTGGGTGTCTGGGCTTTAATTAAACACACTGCTCTTCCTTTGCCACAAGGGCTCCTGAAGCTGTCTTACTCTCTCAGTTTCTCTCTTTTGGTTTGTACCTTTTATCCTGTACCTAGTTATATCATCTGTAAGTATTTCTCACCTTCTGTAGCCAGAAAAGTGTAGAAAAGGCATCAGATGCTCTCACGGGTGGAGCATCAGAGGCTGAGACTAGTCACTTTCTCCTATATATTTCTCTTATGTCTTTCTTTCCTCTTCTAACCCTTATGACACCTGTCTTCCTCTGGGTTATGTTTATAAGGAGTAGATTAATCAGAAGAATCACAAATAGTTGAATCATTCCCCAATTAAGGGATTAAAAGACAATATCTGTAGTCAAAAGTCTTAGCTAAAATGGTTAAATGTTACTTTAAAGAGAGCACTCACCCTTCCATGGCATGAGAGACAGATGAAGGTGAGTGAAATTGGAAAAAAAAAACGGAGAATAGGTTGTTTATCTTTGTATACCTCTAGAGCAGTGTCTAGTAGTAAAAGACCTGCTCATTCAGCTATGGATAGACAGAAATAAGATCTGGTCTGTTGGGTTTGTTTACCAAGGGTGTGTGCATGAGTGTGTGTGTGTGTGTGTGCGCGCACCTACATGTGTGTGTTTGCGTTTTTCTGGTGGGGGTGGTGGTGGGTGGTTGGACATATCCAGCAGATGATATGACATTATAGTGTACGGCAAATGTATATTTTTCTACTATATTACTCTTTAAAATGTCATTCATTATAGAACACTGATCCTTTGTGTGTGTGTGTGTGTGTGTGAAAGAGAGAGAGAAAAACAGGGAGAGAGTGAGAAAGGGGTGAGATGGGTGGTGAGTGTGAATTGTCTGGAGTATCTCCTGCTTTCATCACACACAATCAGGAGGAGGTTCTTCAGGTGCAGTCTCCCATAGCCACTTTCAAATTTGAACCCATTTAAACCAGTGCCAAATGATGATGCGATTAGGGAGAAACAGAGCTCTATGTTGACATAAAAACACAAAGCAGGAGAGAAGTGTAATCTGTTTCGTTTTATCTGCCTCGGTCACTGGTGTACTGCACAGGACTGGGTTTGCTACTGTGTATCTCTCAGAGGTTAAGTACTCTGTCTGAGGTGCAACAGCTGCACAAAGAGCTCCTTCTTCCCTGTGCTTGCGGACACACACACACACACTGTGTTTTTTCCACAGTCTCACACTCAGAATGCTGTAATGATTCCCAAGATGAGATTCACTCCCACACGTACAGCCACAGGCATCGCTCTACTTATGGATTAAAGTTCTCATCACCACAATGTATTTCTGTCATAATGATTTTAGAAAGATTTAATGAGCTCGTCTATCACCATCCCCACTTTCGCTCATCCAATTAGTGAATAAAATAAGTAAATATTATTTATAAAGCAACAAAAGTTGACCAAAGTGCTACTTGAAGATAAGATCATATAAAGCATAAGTCAGTACAAATTAAACAGTTGAAAAAAGAAAGATATACGATCACCTAAAACACTGATAAAATGAGAAATACATGACACAACTACATACTAAAATGCTCCAATAATCGTTAAACATGGAATAATATCTGGTCTCAGAGACCTGGGAGCAGAATAATCTGTGAGGGTAAATGTATGAGGCTGCTATAGCTTTAACTGTAAACTTTTAGCTTTAAACTAGATCCTGTTATAGACAAGGAGCTGGTGCAAGGAAGCTAAAATTGAGGTGATATGATTTGTTTTCTTGCCAGTGAGTAGACTTGTAGCTGCATTATGAACTATAATCAAGCTCTAGAATCCTTGCTGATAGCAAAATATTGCTTATTTTCCTGATCATATCTGAGGTCACAGTTGAATATGTTTTTTCCCCCAAATATGCGGTTCTGTGATTCAGTATGACAATCCTGTAATAATTATTCTCAGTGACCAGTGTCAGGGTGTTGGGTCAGTGTTGAGGGGAAATTTGTATGTATGCGTCATGTCCCAGCTCAAATTTGTCAAACATCATCACACCCCAACTTCAGACAAGAAGGTCATCATGGTACACTGCCATTCAGGAGAAAGAGATCGAGAAAGAGTAAGAGAGTCCAGTATTAGCAGGAGAAGAAAAAAGTATTCAGGCTTGAACTGGTACGATATTTCTTAGCTCCTCTAATTTGCTTGGAAGTTGTTTTAGCTCAAGAGATAATAAGAGTCAGGCTTCAGATAACTATTTGTGCTTCAAACATGGTTATATAGCCATTGTTATACATTTCATACACAAGCATTTCTTACACATACATTTAATTTGCATTTTTTAAGTACCTGATGCAATACTTTTGCCCTCTTCAGCTAGTGATTAAGCAAGCTAGCTAGAGTTAATAGTGTAAGCCTATTAGGAAAACCCCCTATATTTATCTTGTAGTCTAGCACTGAGCTACAAGCTGTGAAATTACATTGGAACAATGCCTTTATTTTCAAAAAGAGCTTATATTTTTGGTAGCTAACATTAGCTGGCTAGTTCTTTAGATTTTGTGTTGTTTAATGATTTATGCTTGTTGGAAAGTCAGACTAACAGTAGACTTTTTTTATTGTACTTATTAAATATGATTAACAATTTGATGTAATTAACACTTCTGTATTACCATAATGCTATTATTGATTGTTTAAATACTCACAAAATGCTTGTGGAAGCCCTCAGCACAAACAGTGAGAACCCAGGCTCCTGTAGTCATTCGAAACAAGTTTATAGCTTGTTTATAACCCTGTATATCTGACCAGATTATGTGTTTTACTTCTGTAGCAAGGCTCAATGTGTGATACCATAAATGCACTGCTTGTTTTAGTACAAGGTGAGCTTAATCACAGAAAGCCTTAAAGAATCCTCAGGATTTCCACTAGGTATCAGTGAGTATGGGAACAGCTTGTTTTAATGGTCCAAAGCTTTGCGTGAGCAGTTATTCTCTGGCATTTTAGCTTCCCCTCAAGACCAATTAAAGCTGCAAGAGATGATAAGGACTATAAAGAGGGGCCTCCAGACATTTCACTGATCATGTGAATATGACGTCTAGTGCGATAGTCATGTACCCACACAGACATGTAATAAATAACACTAAACTAAATGCAGTGTCATGTAGTCCCAGAGCACGGTTATTCCTTTAGACTTATCTTAAACAGAAATGGCAATCTGACTGATTTGAAACATCTCAAAAAGCTGCAGACATGATGTTCTGGATAGACTGAGGTGAAAAGAGAGAATAAATGCTGGATGTGCTAAATAAAATGTTTAATAATTTAAAATCATTTATTTAGTTTACCTTTTTTCCGTGGCCCTGGATTTCCGACCAATAAATAAAACGATTTAGGTGAATCTTTTCTGTCCTACACCCACCTCAGACAATGTGTTTTTGCTATTTTGTTTTGTTGAGTTGCATGCAGGGTGACTAAACCATCTGACAAATAGACCATTAGGTGTGAAAGCACCTTAAGACATCTTATTACAGCATATTACAGAAAACACTTTTAAACATTACAGACTGCAAGTTTACAGACTATACCATTACACATAAAAAGTAGATCCTATCAGTCAGAAGGTACTGTGATGCTCCTACCAGAGCTGATAAAATCCACCTGCGGTTTCCACACACTCCGACTGGTGCAATTGAGATCTACCAGAGCTGAGAGTTTTAAAATTGTCATTTTATATGTCAGCAACAAAGAAAAACTGATTTGTATACAAAACGATACAACAAATAATACAGCTCTAAAATACATTTAAACAGCATGAGGAAATGTGTCACGCTGACAACCTGGGGTGCATTAATTATCCTGACTTTTGTGGGTAAAAAATGAGAATGATGTAAACACAACATTGATTTTTTTTTTTGTCCCATCAGCAGCCCCGCCAGTCTGACAGGGTTCGTTAGAATTGATGCATGGCACATTGCAGCTTGGACCTATTTCTTCCCTAGTGCCAATTGCTAGAAATCAAGTGAAAATGGCTTTTAAATTTATTATGCTCCTGCAGTGTGCCTCCAACATCATTGCTGATTCAGTGTTGGAAGTATGTGCAGTAAATGTTGGTCCTTATGGCTCTCCTTATAAAATATCAAACAGCAAAATGGCCATTAAAGTGTTTGTGCTGACATTATTAAGCACATTTGTTGTTGCTAGTGTTCTAAGTAGATGTAGATGCTCATAATGGATGCCCTCACCTAGCTGGGGCCGAATCAGGACCAAACAGAGATCTCTGTCTCCTCATTTAGTCACCACCTCTGCTCCCGCAGTGCCAGAAGCCTGTTAGCACGAATGCCTCATGTACTAACCCACAGGGTGGGAAGACATCACACACTCACACATACTCTCACACACACATGCTCACACACACACAAACACGCACACAAACACATACAGTATACTAGGCCAGGGTTGTGTTTATGAGGGAACTTGATGTCTATCTGTGTGTAAAAGAAATTAGATTATTCTGCACCTCTGCAAGTATTTTCATGGGAATGTGACATTGTGTGCCAAATGTGTGTGTGTGTGCACACGTGTCAGTGTGTGTGTGTATATTGCAGTTCACCCCTGAGACTGTCATGTAATGTTTCATGGCTGCTCCCTCCTGTCCTAATCTCCGGTAATTAGATTGTGAAGGCCAAGATACACGATTAAATGATGAGTACAGTGAACAGTCGGCTTTCAACAGCCATTTTCTTTACCAGGCAAAGCATTGCCTTCCAAACCGTTAACTGTCACACACACACACACACACAAACATGCATTTGTGTTATTTTGCAGTTAATTCTTACGTAATCTTACATGTTACCTCTTTTTTCCTTTTACAGAAATCTGCTTGACAGGGACACTTTCTCCAAATCAGATCCAAGTAAGATTCTTTTTCTATATCTTCTTCTGAAAACTCTACTCTGCTCATTTCATATGAAATGAAGTCTAAACTATACACATATGGAAACTTCACTACATTTGCATTTTACACCTGCTGGGGGTTGATGGTTTTGATATGGCTATATCACTCTCAAAACCCAGCACACACACACACACACATATCCAGTAACTGGCCAATATCCCATGTTATCTATGACAGCAACAGCGCCGGACTGCCCATATAAACCCATCATAAACAAAAACTCAGTTCATCAATGAGTCACTAAACTTTTTTGCTCTTTTGTGCACTGATTGTGTTATGTGTGCTCTGAGAGCTCCTGTGACTAATCTTGATGTGCATGTGGTGAGGGGTGCAGATATAGAAACAAGGTGGGTGGCCAATTTATGGCGACATTTGCCTTGCACAGAAATTCATGAAAGCTTGGTCTAAAATATCAGATATGGACTATAGAGGGCATGAAGAGGCTGGCTTTATCGTAAACATGATACTGGGATTTCCTAGGTGATCATTATTTGCTCTGTCACTTTTACATCTGCTCCCTACCTTCAGTTTACCACCTTATCTCTAATCTGTCTTATCCACAACTGTATTCATAACTCATCCAACACAGAGGATATTTGACATTTTGCATTCAGATTCACTTAAGTATGTGATTGTAGAAATGACTTTAACTTTAATTTGATTGTTAGATTTAAACTTTATTTGACTAAGCCTGTCATTTTGAACAGAATTAATTTACTGTTGTCTTTGAACAGAATTAATTTCCTGATCCAAATCATGCCTTTTGATGTTACTTTATAAGGAATCAGACAGTTTTAATAATGCTAAACTGGCAGCTCTACATTTTCATAATTATAAGCAACTAAGCAATAGATAGATAGATAGATAGATAGATAGATAGATAGATAGATAGATAGATAGATAGATAGATAGATAGATAGATAGATAGATAGATAGATAGATAGATAGATAGATAGATAGATAGATGTTAATAAATCATTCTTTAAAGTGCAGTTCGATCGGCCAATTAAAGCTTTTAAAAACAAAGATTCTTCACAATCTTGTATGGTGATTGAAGTGCAATAAAACCCAAGACATTCTAGATGTACAAAATTAAATAAGGAGACACCAAATATTGATACATTTGGAGTAAAAAGACAATTTTCTGAACTTTCTTTGGCAAACTGTGTTAAAGATGAATACAAAATAATAAATAGATAGATAGATAGATAGATAGATAGATAGATAGATAGATAGATAGATAGATAGATAGATAGATGGATGGATGGATGGATGGATGGATGGATGGATGGATGGATGGATAGATGGATAGATAGATAGATAGATAGATAGATAGATAGATAGATAGATAGATAGATAGATAGATAGATAGATAGATTTTATCTGTGAAGGCCAGATATGTTCTGTATGTTTTGTCATATGGATTATCAAGCTTGTAATAATAAATAATTTTGACCACAGAGAAACTGTGGAAACCCATTAATTAGTGCAACAGGGCACTTTTGTCTTGAGCTGTTTGTCTCTGTCTCTTTATTGAGCATCATCTTTAGGGAATCACAGCCATTGTTATTGATTATTTACGCATCTCTGACTAATGAATCTCTTTGATTTGTGGGCTAATCAGGAAGCTCTCAGACTGAGAATTAGCTAATGCATGCTCCTTCTGCCCTAATAGCCTGAAACTGCTTTGTTCTAATTGTCTGTATGCTATTTATCAATACAGCAGGTTACATCTGGAGAGAGAGAGAGAGAGAGAGAGAAAGAGAGAGCGAGAGAGAGAGAGAGAGAGAGAGAGAGAAGGGGGGGTACTTGATTTCAGTTTTCAGACTAGGACTTGGGATAGTAACTTGTTTCTTTAGATATAATCCTCATTACATCTGCCTGTTTGCCAAATGATTACCATAAACCCAGAACTATTTAGAATTTGTCAAATGTATTTGTCAAATCTGACAAATACATACAATTCAAACAAGACTTACGGAGCCATATCAGGTGTAATAGCTGAGCGGTGAGAATCATTAACATCTATTTTTGGAATTGCCTGGTCTTCAACAGACTCTCACAAATCTGTGGAAGCTTTCAGACATGTAGGGTGAAAAGTGGAGCATCAGCAGTCTGCCTTTGGGCTTTGGCCCAATACCAAGGATAAAGTCTTTGTGACTTCCCTGACACATACTCTTTTGCCTTTTTGTTGTCCCTTTGTTCTTTTATTTGATGGAATGCCTCATGGTGCACGTCTCTTTTTCTGTCCACTGTCTCTTTTTCTTTTCCTTTCAGCCAATTTATCTTGCTGTCTGTTTTTTTCTGCCTCTCTAGCTTATTTGTGCATTCCAGTAGCTTTATTTCAATTTCTCCCAGTTTCTTACTTATCTTTACCTCTTCTTTTTCTTTGTGTTCATTATTGGCAGTCCTTATTCACTTAATGCTAATTGTGTTGTTTTCATGCATAATTCACACACGCATTGAATTGGACGTGTGAACTAAGGGAAGTCTTGTCACAGTCGCATAGCAGTTAATCGATCATGGCCCCACCTTAATTTAAAGATCTATCAGTAAGTGAAAATTACAGTAACAGTTTCTAACTGCTTTTACCTTAATCAAGCTTTTAGTAATTTATCATTAACATTAATTTAACATTAAATGTATTTTATGTTTAAAGCTCCAGATATAGTCAAAGGTTGGGTTACTTGGGAGACTTGTAAAGTTGAAGCTGAAAGCTGGACTCATCTTTTTAAAAAAAATCATTATTATTTTTAAAGCCAAATATACATTTAAAAAATCTTAGCTTAGGACTGCTATATTTGTTATAACAATAAAACAACTATGGACACCATTTTACTAAACAATAGATAAAATGCAAAAACTCCACCTATGTTAGCTTGCTCAGTGTTAGCTAGTTTGTCTTGCTAAATCATTAAAATATTTTTTTCACATTAAATGTATTAATTTAAAGAAATTGTTAAATACTTTAAATATTTGGGAAGCATTTGTTTTGTAGCTGATTAATTTAATGACCCAAATCTTTTGTTGTTTTAGAATAACATTATGCACTTCGGAGGATGAATTAGCACAGTAGTAGTTCATTTTTAGTTTCTTTATTAAAAATGCTTTGTTTTATTTAACATTACACCTATGAATGTCAGTGTTTCTTAGAAATACTTAGGAAGTTTCAGAGATTCCCCTATGGAGTCAATAGTTGTGTCAATAGTTCACTGTTTGTATTGAATACAAGTGGGTATTTTTTGAGTTGAACAAGTCGGCCACAGAGTCTCAGATCATGTGATTATATTAGTCAGACTAGGAAAAGGACAGAGAGAGACATCGAGCACATAAGTGAACTGCAGGTGAAACAGGTGCAGGATCTAACAATAGGACTAATAGAAGCAGTGAGAGAACGGGGGAGTGGGTCTCATCCTTCATGGACAGCATGGATATTAAGAAAGATGTTTTTAGACCCTCCTAACCAAGAGCATGAGATTTCTGGATGTACATTCATGAGAGTGGGCATTTGTGCTGAGTCCCAGTCTTGTTAATGCTGAGTGCTGCTGCTCCAGTCTCTTAGAATTAACACACTGTTCCAGTGGGTGGTCATGGGCTCACAGTGAAGATGTTTGGATGATGAAAATACAAATTCTTCAGTGCACATTCCAACATTCCACAAAACCAGTCGGACACTCTCGCCGGTTGCCCCTTTATGCTTTCACCTAGTTCTTTTTCTTTCTCCCGCACACACACACACACACACACACATATGAATGTTCCCTCATACACTGGACCAAGCTGCTTGGATGAGAAGGAATATAAGCTCTCTCAGGTACTTCAGCTGCATTTAATTGACTGTAGTGGAAAAGCTAAATATTGGCCAAAGCTAACAGCTGCAAGCAGTAACAGCTGCACTGGTAGTTTTAATTTGGAGTGTTTTAATGCATTATTCCATTCCCTCATTTTAATTCCATTACATCAAGTCTATTAAAATTGGGTGGCGTGTGTGCTAGTCTGTCTCTATATTTATAATATTATAAAAACAGTGTTTTTCCCCTTTGACTTCTTATTTATTTACAGTTTATTTAATATAGTGATTTTATGAAAAAATAAAATATTCAGCAAGGCATATGTTCTAATCTAAAATGGTCATTCCAAATATAAAATAATATAAAATAATTTAATGGTGTTAATATGTACAATACAGTATATAAGACACTCAAGAGGAAGTTTAAGACTGTGCCATGTAGCTATAACTTTAGCTCACTTATTAGATATCCAGCAGATATTGTTGTGGTCTTTTTAATATTTAAACTCTGACTGTTCTCTTTTTTTGTTTTTAACTCTAATTCTGTTTCTCCTTCAGTCTGTGTGCTGTATACCCAAGGCATCGGCAACAAAGAATGGAGAGAGGTCAGTGTTAACTTTGGGCTCCATATCGATGCATGCAAATGGTTGAATTATTTGTCAATGAAAAGTCTCAAACGTTCATGTTTTCTGTATATATACATATATATATATATTTGAAAATTTTGCTTATTTTACTTCTCCACAGAACCATTAACCATGCCTGTAAATAGATGAATCTCAATCAATTACTCAGATAAGATAGTATTGTCCAATTGATCAAGATCATCTGCTATTTTTCAGTCTCCTGTATAAACACAACCTGTGTCATGACATATCATATGGAGAATGAAATTATTAAGCTGCAATATTATACACCCTTTTGATGAATAACATACACTGGAAGTCAAACAGCTTGGGGCAATACAGACTCTGTCATTTGTATAGAGCCAATTTCACAAAATAAGTACTGGATTTTCCAGAAATAAGATGCTGCTGTAAAAAAAAATAGCACTGTTAACCCATGATGTTTTCTTCCATTTCTTATGTAGACAAATCAAAATTCATGAGCTGCTTACTAAAATGTGTGTAATCTGGCAAAATGATGCCCCAAAATACACAGGCTACCTCAAAACCAAGTTTTGCCCAAAATGTGGTATGTTAGTGGAATGTATTTTTTGTCTTCACTGAGCGTGTGATGAAACATGTGAACCATGACAAGATTCACGGGTTGTTGATTAATAATTAGGTATCATGGCATAATTGTTGGCATGGTTAATATCATATCATTGCATGATTAATTATTCCGTTAGCCAACTTCAACAATGTATAATTACCTTGCTAATTAAGTATGAAAGCAGGCAAGGGAATGGTCATGCATAGGATTTGCATTACATTTGCAGATACAATTAGATAGCATCTGATAAAATGGTAATTTGTCATTGCATAATTTGTCGCTACAAGAATGCCTGTGTGTGTGCGTGTTTGTGTGTGTATGTTATGTGGTATTGTTTTATGGCCGTTTTACATGTCAAATGCTGTATGTAGAATAAAGTAATGACAATAAAATAAAAGTGTAGAATGTGAGTTTTAGACATAACTACTTTTACTCATTAATGTCACCTTACAAGTGTTGGTATAATCCATAGCATCCATCAAATTTATTTTATTAAAAGACTGATATGTTTCATATTTAGTTATAAAGGCCCATTGTAGGCTGTTATGTGACTGTTACTGGAAATTATTCAGCAGCAGTCCATCAGTGTGCAATTTTATTTGTTTCATTTTGTTTTTATTGATTCCGGCTGTAGCAGGAAAAAGCTAGATCACACACACAGACACACACACACATTTTGCTACTTTAGGTAAAGACACAGTTTTGCTGCCACAGCTAATCTGAGTCTGTGTGGAATTTGATTTGCTATAGTGTGGCCCTCACTCAGAACAAAATAAAAGCACACGCACTGATATATACATTAAAATACTTTATAACATTAAAATACTACACATGTCAAGATGGAAAATACGTGTTGCGCTTACACCAGACTAGCAGAGGTGTATACCTGTTAAAAATAACAATAATATTTAGTAAGGATAAGGACACAGTGCGAAAGAACATCCATCAAAGGTGAAGTCAAAATGACCATGCTAAAAAGAGTAAGAAGATTATGAAGAAGAGAAGAACCATGAACCATAACACAGACCTGACCATGACATTCAAAAGGCTTAGTAGTAAAAGCAAAGCTATCACATATGAAAGTGAATATGAGGAGTGAAGACACACAAAACTAATGGTTGCAGAGGATGCCGCTGGGGAAATGGGCTTGGTTACAAACTGGTATTGAGTTCCTGTGACAGTAAGACACAATACAATAGCAGTTTATTTACTATGAAAGCTAATTATCCAAAATCCAGCAAAGAGCATGGAATACAGGTGGGGCAAAAAAATTGGCAGACTGCTTGTAAGAAAGAGATATTATCTAATTGTAGTTAAGAGGTAGCGCTTGTCAGAGTGTTGCAAAAAATAATTTTTCGTACCACCCATGTACCATGCTTTTTGCTAGATGATGTGGGAGGATGACAGTGCCACTCCAGCATTTATCTTGACTGATAGGCCATTAACTCATAGTAAGTACACCACCTACACAAAATAAGCAACAACTAGATGCCACAGCAATTTTCCATGCATCTACCAATGATTTACAAGAATAACAATTCAAATGACAGCCCAGGAATCAGCATTTTTACTGACTAAACCATTTTGCAGTGTTTCTATATGTAGTCAACAGCCTGAATTGGGTCACTGCGCAATCATATATGAACTGAAACTAAAATAACTACTTGTCGTTATTAGAGGCAAAAGCCACCTCCCGTTACCTTGCCAGTGCGCTGTCAAAAGGCACTATGTGAGAAATGACCACTATTATCCATCAATACCCAACATGTCTCCATCTGAGAAACCTTTTTTGCTAGTACATACTTTCTAACAATAATCTCTTACAGAAGTTATGTTAATTAATTTTTCTGCACATCTCTTACATGATAAACATCATCAACATTTGGCTCAGTTCAGTGCTCCCCAAAGGCATTTCTTGCACACTGTTTTAACCTGCATATAGCTATATATGTTTATATTCTGTCCCCTTTTTCACATCTACTGCTGTCACACTGAAATTTCCCACCTGAATTAATTCAAAGAAAATGAAGTGTTAAATCTCATTAAAACAGTAAGGGTTAAAATACATTCAACCCAAAAAACTAACAAAAAAAACCCACTTCTAGGAGACCCTACAGTAAGGAAGGATTTTTAATGAGATCAGCAAAAACTGGTGGACTGTGCTCGTCCTTGGATTGCTGACTGTGTCACTTTATTATTGTTTTTCAGTTTGGGAGGACAGAAGTCATAGATAACACACTAAACCCAGACTTTGTGCGCAAGTTCATTCTGGACTACTTCTTTGAAGAGAGACAGAACCTTCGGTTTGATCTGTGAGTACATTTTGTGTTTGTGTGTGTGTGTGTGTGTGTGTGTGTCCCAGTCCTGTCTTACTTTTTTTTTGGTCTTAAGTCATGGGCAGGATGTGGTCATGGCAGTCTTATAAATTTGGGGATAAATCTGCCAATGGACCACATGTACGCCCAAACACCACACCTACACCTATCCACCTGCACACTTCACTAGGTTTGCCTTGAGGCTGGATCATCTAAAGGATTGCATATAATGCTGCCATACATTTGCTGTAGATTAATGTCAAATAAATATGCACTATTTGTATTGTGACACATGGGTCATTAGTTGTTAAAACGCAGCCTGTGCTTCTAATTCCCTGAATGGAAGAGTGGCAGATTTGTGAAAAAAAAACAAATAGTGTATAGAAAGACATTTTTTCATTGGTCATCTCCAAATAAACATGAGTCATGCCAGAGTCTGTTCTGGAGCTCATAAGTATAAGACATTGGATGGGTATCAAATTTTGAAACAACATTAACACTGCAGAAGTACACACATAAACAGACTTTGTTAATGACTTTTCTATTGTGAATAAGCAAGCAATATGGCTGGCTGTTGGCAGTCTTAATGAGATTTCTGATCGCTCTCAATGAGCATTGGAGAAAACGTATCTGAAAACTTGGCAATAGCTGCTTTCTGGGATGGTGAGAGAAGATGTCCAATTGGAATTATAGGTTTCTAAACAATCCAGTCACAATTCATCCCTGTCTGCCATTGCTAGATCAACAAGGACAGGCTCTCTCCTCAGTTTGCGGACATGAAATTGTAAACCTGGCGTGTTTGTCCCAAATCCATTTACAAAACCTCATAGTCAATTCCTCTAACCTACCTTGTGACCACTTGCTGAGTAGTTTGAGCTAGAAATTGGGAACAATATAAGTCTCAGACTCAGGCTTCCAACTGCGAGCTAGCAGCTGGGCCTCTCCAGTTAGAAGAGCCTGGATGTGGATCCACTACTTACTCTTTGTCCAGCCACATGCAGTGGTGGTGTCCTCAAATGTATTCATGTACATCATTAGAGTGTCATGCTGGGAAGGGAGTTGGACCACTGACACTCTAGTGGAAGCGGAGAAAAGTTTCCCCAGTCTGCTACCTGTATGTGGTACTCTTGGTTGTTGCACTCGTAGTCTAAGGAGCACTTATTGTGCTGCTCCTGCATTACGTCATGTTAGATTCTTCTTCGAGCTGCTCAAAGGTTGAGACAGAAAAGCAACAATGTCAGTAGTGTGCCACTCAGACGACATAGCAGACTCAGAGTAGTAGATCAGTATGGTGCTTTTTGTAAAATAACTTGTCACATTTTTCTTCTAACAAAATGTAACATTAGGAAATGTAAAAATTTCATTATCTTGTGTAAAGATGAGGTTGCTCACATATAAAATCCTATAATAAAATAATTGTTTCCTATGGGAAAAAACAAATAACTTTTAAGACAAAAGAAACAGCTGATTGTTGACCAGCACAAATCAGAATATTAATATAAAAATGAACTATTATTTTAAATTCCATTAAGCACAACTTCAGCTTTAGCAAAAATCTTCATGTTTGAAACAGTTGAACATTTTTCAGGAGTTGGACCAATGAGGCCACACATTGAGGAGCGTGGTTAAGGAGCGGAAAAAGACAAAATCAGAATTTACCAATTACAATTTAGTTGATTCTTGTGGTTGTGGTCAAATTTCTGAAATCAACCGTTAAACACCAATTTCACAAGCTGTTTTGTAAGAAAGAAACCCTTCCTGAGAGACTCTCACAAAATGTTGTGTCTAAACTCATTCAGCAAGCCTAATACGATCTACAACTGGATGAGATCAAAACAGTTAATATGCCATAAAATGCCATAAAATATGGAGGTGATCAGTGTTACTTTGGAGCTGCTTTGTGACTGGTGATTCAGGGGCTTTTGTGAAGATTCATGGCTTCTGCTAAGCACCAGGAGACTTCGGCCTAAACTTGATTGTCCCTGCCAAGAGGTTTATATGTGGCCATAAATTAATATTTTGCAATGACCATCCCAGTCTTTGGATTTGAACCCTGCTGAAAACCCATGCTCTGAACTGAAGTGTCCACACAGACCTTAGAAATATTCTGCATAGAGGACTAGCTCAAGATCCCTTTGTAATTGTTTCTAGTTATGTCAGACATTACAGTTACTGTCAGGAAAGAATAGGGATGACAAGATAATTTTGAAACCAGTAGATCAATATTTAAAAAAATAAATAAATAAATAATCTTATACAGTACATAGTAGTTTTGAGTGGAAATTTTGAATCATAGTATGTAATGTTTCTTGTATATCCTGATTTCACCCGAAAGGTGATGACTGTAATTCTTTTACTCTCCCTCCTTGTGACAGGACAGAAATAGCGATTCAAGCTGTCTGTGCTTTAATAGCCATTTTTTTGTACAGTAAATGTCAGATGAACATCAGCTCCATGAAATGGCACTCAAATCTTCTAGCCAGTATTATAAATGGCAACAGTATTCAATTTCATCCTTCAAGGCATTTAGAAAAAACCACACACCTGTTGCTCTTTTTCAGTCATGATCCTTTGCATTAAAGCAACAGTGACTTACCTGCAAAAGCTCAGGGTGATAAATATTTGCTTCTGATGCCATTTGTCAGAGATTCAGTGTTTTGTTCCACACAGATGCACAAGTAACTGAGTCACAAGAGCATGCAGCTATAAATAGCTGAAGGGAAGAGAATTCTAATATGGCCTGGTCAGACTGAGAGTGTAAATGGGGAGCTGTTAGTTTGGGTATGTGAGAGAGTGTGTGGGTGGGTGTCTTCCCCTGGAGGCTCAGCTGAGTGTGTGGGTGGACAGCACTCTCCAATCTGCTGTGATTGCTGCACTGGCTGTGTGATCCTACAGATTCTTTTATTCTGTGTATCTGTCTTTACGTCTCGCAAGTCTTGTATTACAGCTGCATAGGTGGAAATATGTTTCTATCACTGACAAAAGTCAGTGTGCTTGTGTGTGCAAGTTACAGTTTATGGATCAAAAAAGACATAGCTCAGCTTTGTTAATGCTAATGCTATACTACAAATTGCATGGCTAAAGTAGTATAACTACACCAATCAGCCGTATTATTAAAACCACCGGCTTAATATTGTGATACCAAAACATCTCTGACACATTGAGGTATGGACCTATGAAGATGTGCTGTGGTATCTGGCACCAAGATGTTAGCAATAGATACTTCAAATTGTGAGGTGGGGTCTCCATGGAGCGGATTTGTTTGTCCAGCAGATTCCACACCCTGTCACCGGTTCGCCTGTTGTCCTTTCTTAGACCACTTTTGGTGGATACTAACCACTGCACCCCCATGTTGATTTGGAAATGCTCTCCCAAGCAGCTGTGTAGCCATCAAAATTTGGCCTCTGTCAGAGTCACTCAGATCCTTGCACTTACCCATTTTTCCTGTTTCCAACACATCAACTTTGAGAACTGACTGTTCCCTTGCTGCGTAATATATCCCACGTGATTGACAGGTGCCACTGTGATGAGATAATCAATGTTATTCACTTCACCTGTCAGTAGAATTATACCATATACATGAATGAATGTGAGCAATGACCTAATTAATTAACAAAGTAGAAATCAACTATCTATAATTATTATAATACAGTATGAATTTTACATTTGTGTGTGTGTGTGTGTTTTATTCTTTTTTCACTGCAGCTTTTCTTAGAAGTGATTAAGAATGTTCCTCCACATACACAGAGCTCTGTTTAATTTAACGATCGGTGGTAGATTGAGCTTTCTGCTTAGTCAGAGGTGTTGTAGTTCGTAATTTCTTTGCTTTTTGAGTGTGTTTTCCACCACTGGGTCAGGCTGAATTCGATTCTAAGCCTTAATGTTTTGGATGGAATTTTCCTAAGTGTGTTTCAGTTGCTAGCCACAGGGGT
The DNA here is from genome assembly GCF_019097595.1 of Hemibagrus wyckioides. NCBI lineage: Eukaryota > Metazoa > Chordata > Actinopteri > Siluriformes > Bagridae > Hemibagrus > Hemibagrus wyckioides. The sequence goes on from NC_080728.1 coordinate 8,830,940, forward strand.
TTGAGGCGATGGTGAGGTTAGTTGGATGTTTGCAGTTTAGCTGTTGGTTTGATTAAATGCCAGAATGTCTGTAGCTCTATGTGACCCTTGATTTCCAGACGGCAGTTTTGCCTGGGCATGCTGCGTCACTGAATCAGCCCTTTCATTGTGGAGAAGTGGTAGTACCTTTCAGGGGGAGTTTGTTTCAAATAAACTGTCTGCACAGGCAATCTGATATTTCTAGCTGAGAATTATATGAAATACAAAACTCAGGTATTCTTGTTAGATTGGGTTTTCAGACTTTGTTTCATTTATATTTATTCAATTTTCTGTCAGTTTGATCTTAGGCAATTCTCACGGTTTATAAATTCCTGTACAGACAGATTGACCAAATACATTTAGAATTAGTAGGGGTTATATACCTACTACTAATGTGTTATTCTCAACGCTATGAATTTGTACCTTTCATTAATGGAACATTGTAAATCATAATTTTTCTAAAAAAACAAAACAAAACACTGTTGTTCCAAAGATGGCTTCTACTTGAATATTGCCTTTTTTATATGTAACATTAAAAAGAGGGATGGAATGGAGACATGGATAAACAGAAGCTTAAAATGAAGGTATGTCAGGATACAGGGCCAAGAAAATGAGGTTATAAAATGTACCTCAGCTTTTAACACACCCTTGTTTACTTCCCCTCATGAATTGGAAGTGTGTATCATCTACATGAGTCACTACTAGGTTGCCATTTCTGTCTAAAAGAGAGTAGTGTGTAGTGGATTTTCTAGTAGAAACATCACTGTTGAAGTCATTTCAATGAGCTGTGTACAGAATCATAACAGCTTGGCAACTAGCCATTAGACTAAAGTGACTAAAGTTACATTAGCTTTCATTGTATAGATAACATATGGCTGTATAAATGACAGGCTGAATGCAACAAAATGTTTTTGAAACAAATAGAAATCAGAATCAAACTCCCTGAATGAATCCATACTAATCCAGATATTGTTTAGAGACAAAAGCAACAGTGAGCCTTCATCAAAAGCTGTGACTTGGAATTTACTTCAGGTTATAAGACTAGAGAGACTGATGTGGATGATGCTAATGATCAAAGTGATAGTGAAGTCTACTAAAGAGTTGATTAAAGTGTCAGATGTTATAGCATGATGTAAACTGTGTTCTTTCAGGATAAAATTAAATCATGTTGAGGCTCTAGATCCTGACAAAGATAATAAAGCAGTTGATGAATATGACTGAATAAATGAGGAGATGAATGAGTGAATTCTTGATTAGTATTGATTAGTTAGTTTAAAATTGTTAACTTAGTGAATAAAAGGATTGTATAAAGATGGAAAAAGACAGTTTTATGGCCATATTTATTATTTATTATCACATATTTACATATTATGATATGATATGACTAATAATATGAATTATGATATGACTAATAATAATTTTTTGCCCATCACTGTGACTAGTTCACATCCCCCAGTAGCACTGAAGGTATTACTTGACTAGTGTATGCAGTAATGGGTAAGTAGGGTATGTGGTTTTATCTGCTTGTCTGTGCAAATGAGTTCCATTCTGTGTCTCTTCAATAATTAATGCAATATTTATAAATTCGAGTGTGTATGCATGGATGGAACATAAGATATGTGTTTACACACTCTGGCCTCTAAACTATTTCTTTTTTTAGCCTCATTACCACAAAGCACTCAAATTTATTCAAGCAGTGCCTGACCTGCGCTGACATTTAGCCTCACCACTGGGTGTGTTGCAGTCCACAACTTTAGGTTTCATCTTTAGTTCTGCATGCTCTTTTATTTGTACTTTGCTGTTTCACCGGCTGCAATAGGAAGAACACAGCATCAATTAAAATGATTATTCTGATATTCATTTTGATTTAATTCTTATTTTTATTGTGACTATTACAAGTATGTTCCTGCTTAGTGACCGGTGTTTCTGGCCTTAAAGTGCTGTCAGAGAACCCATTTTAAGTCTTTTCTTAGTCAGACATAGTAGTGTAATCCTGTGAAAAAAGGGAACATGTGTCAGGGAACAGTCAGATTTAAGAGGACATAATAAGTTAATCTAAAAGAACATATTCAAATTTTATGTTTGTCGTCAAAATATGATTGAATTGATTGCACAAATTTTGATTTAATCAAGCTCGAATTACTTGTGTAAATTATGTAGGGGGAATGTACTAGCGTGATCCAATTATTTTCTTCAGGGCTTTGAAATTACAATATCATATCATGTTGGATATATACGAAAACAAATCGTGTGTGTAGTGTAGGCCAGATGACACTGGAAGTGCCCAAATACAGACCCAGATAAACCCTAGGAGGGACTAGATCCCCGTTTTTGCATTCAGGCTGACTTGTAGAATTGTGATGTACAAGGCGCACTTGACATATTGTGCACATATATCAGCAACTACAGTTTGTAACAGGTGGCAAACAATACCCTAAAATAACTTTTATACCACGCTGAAAGCTAAAGCACTGGTTTAATTTAATGCTCTAATAGGTTGTTGTTTCTATAGTAACAGATATTACAAGGACTTGTATACTGTAACTGTAGTCTAATAATAAGTGGATTAAAATATGTGTTGCAGTTAAACATAGAAAAGTGATCAACAGTTCTGCAGGTAGAATCTGTTGGTGAGAGAGGTCAGACAAGAATAGCCCAATAGAAAGGCTACTTTAGATCAAGTAATCTTCGCTGGATAGTTGAAGAGCAGGCAGTGTGAATCCAGTCCAGTTTCAGTGAGCCTGTGCCCACAGTAACCTTAGTCTCCAACAAGACTAGAAATTATCATCTGATCTCTCTCATCAGCAAGTCTTTCCTACCCACAGAAGTGCCAGTCAATGGCTGTTTTTGTTTTGCACCATTGTGCGTAATCTCTTGTGTGTGAAAAACACATGAGATCAGCAGTTTCTGAAATAATCTAAACAATTTGTCTGCCACCAACAAACACGTGAACCTTCACTGAAAGTCTTGGCCTGTATTTGTATGATTTTATGCATTGCACTGCTGTCACATGGTTGGCTGTTTGGATAATTGCATGATTGAGCAGAGTTATAACTGTTCCTAATAAAGTAGTAATTGTATACATGAAATATATAATATGATTCAACTTTTTTTTTTCTTTCTAAATTTGAACCTCCGTCTGTGACACTGGTGCAGTTGATGTCCACTCTTGATAGGACAAAATCGTAGATATCTGTGCCATTGGGTAGGTTAGATTTTTTTTTCTTACTGTAACACATTACCAGCGCAAAACCTTAAACAAGTAATATTACTACTGGAGTGGAATTCTGACTTTAAAAACACAATAAAAATAACAAGTGTGATTATTATTATTATTATTATTATTATTATTATTATTATTATTATTATTATTATTATTATTATAGAAATGCAGAAATTCTAACATATATGACATTTTGCTGATGTGATGTATTGTATGCTCACATAAGAATACACATAGCACAGTTGTGTGCACTCATGAATGCAACCAAACAAGGCAGTAGAGTAAAAAGGGGTAGAAATGACTGAAAACAAGTGAAAATCACTTTGTATCTCGATCAGAGATACAGTGTGCGTGAGTCTGTGCAGATGAAAGTGAACAGCAGGCTTTTATCTCAAAATGTAATGTGGAGCATCTAAATAATAACAATAAGCTTGTATTTCATAGTTTACAAACCTGGCGTGCCATCCATACTTTCTTTTACAGCCTTTAATCTTGCTGTGTTGTATTTTCTTGCTCACAAACCATGTTTTTTGAAACATGTAAGATTAGTTCTAAATTTATCTCCACATGGAATCAGTCTGAAAACAGAGTGCCTTTTCCATGTCCTCAAGTGTGAAATTACTTGCAGTAGTTTCAAACTAACTCACGATGCCTGGCGAGGTCAGCCGAGTGCGTCTTAAGATGATGAGGCATGACACAGAGATTGTCTCTTTAGAACATAATCGTGTATGAATCATCATCTGGCTAATGATCTGTCTAAAAAAAAGATGAAGTGGTCAACCTCTATCTTTTTTTCCCTCTGTAGAAACACAAAAGACTAATTAGCTAACACGGATAGTCTCAGACTTCATTGTTCACGTTGTACTGTGTTAGTTTTTAGTTTTAGAGGAGGGTCCCTTTGATTTTCATAGACACTATGTGACCTGAAAGCTTAAGTGATGACTAAAATTCTTTCTTTCTTCCATTCCGTAGGTACGATGTGGACTCAAAGAGCACCAATCTTTCCAAACATGTGAGTATACCACTGATTCTCATGCTCGAATTTAAGCTGCATTGATGCTTCACCTGCAAATGAGGTGACAGTAAAACTAGGCACACTAATATTCTTGGAAATATTTATATATAGAATTCTTGGTGAATTGATGGAGTTTTTTCTTTTCTAAGCTGTGATTAAAGTGGGCAGTATCCATCTGTATCCTTCTGAATGATTTCTTAATTATTCTTCTAAGTGACATTCTAAATTATTAAAACATATCTGCAGCACCGTTACATTATATTTATGCTTTTTTTCGAACAAGTAGTAATTTATCATATTGTAGTGTATCAGGTAGTACCATATGACCACACACATCACATAGCTGGCAGAAGTTGTTGTTGATCTTTCGGCTGCTCCCTGTGTGTGCCCTTCCTGACGCAACTCTCCCGTTTTTATCCGGGCTGCGTCCAGTGGCTGGGGTTTGGGTATTGACTGGGAATCGAGTTTTGCTGGAAGCAGGAATGTTATCAGGGCAATGGGATATATTACTACACAGTTTTCCTACATCAACTCCAGATTTTAAGTGTTGATCTTGTGTCTTTTGACAGGAAATGGGTGTCTACCTAATTAGGCTGCATTGCCTCTTCCCTATACAACTGTCTTATGTTACATTATTGATTAATATTGGGTTATGTGTGTGAAAATCTTTTCTTCAGTTTCTGAAACCTGAAATCTGAAGTCTGCCAAGCATCTTTTCAGGCCTTTTGTTTGACCTGGACAAATTTAGTTACTTTCTCAGTAAACATAGCCACTTACTTAATTAGCACAATACACTAGCGACTACATCAGTGACCTGTAAAGTGAGGATGTGACCATGACTGTACCATGTGCAATATTTATTTTATAAGAATGGGCTGGGAAATTCATGAATATTTAAGAAGGATTTGTGTATGTGCTTGCATCTTAGAGAGACTGTGACTTCATGTAATCAAAGAACACTAAATGTCTGCGACCTAACTAAATAATCCATAGACTGTAGCTATGCTAGGGAGGTTTACACTGAAATACTGGATGTAAATATTATTGCATTAAAGCACTTGAGCCTACATAGCATGATAGCTAGATATTGCACTACCGACCATGACTGATGCAACTCCATTTGTGTCATTATAAAAATGTGTGAAAGAGAACAATGTTGGGAAGAGAAGAGCCATTTAGCAACATACCTGATTAAACAAATAATGTTTTAGCCTATACCTAAATATTGAAACTGTGGCTGAGTCCTGAACACTAATTGGAAAGCTATTCCATAACAGGGGGTCTTTGTATAAAAAAAGCTCTACCCTCTGCTGTAGTTTCTAAAGAATCTGCACCTTTTTGATCGAGGTAGATTATAATAGACTAAAAGTTACTGTGGGAAGAGAGTATTTGGTTCGTTAATGAGAGCATGTAGTTAGAATAAATTGTGTATTTTTCTGGTTGTGGGAAGGGCTCTGTCTCTAATTTTCTGGGCTGTTAAAGCTTGTTTATACACACATTCAGACAGCAATTAATTATAATAGACCAACCTAGAGGTATTAAAAGAATGTATAATTTCCTCTGCATCATTTAATGACAAATTTCATAGTGTAATAGTGGAAAAGGGTTCTTAAAAATATTATCTTCATAGTCTTCAAATGGGAGACTGAAGTCACTGATCACACCAAAGTAATTCACTGCAGCAAGTGTACATTCTTGTTGGAATTAATCAAAATGAACTTACTCACCATACAGTGTCTAATGACCTTTACACATTCCTCGATTTTAAGATGGTATCTCTGATCTTCTTTGGCTGAAACTGTGTCATCAGTATTGCAGCGAATGCTAGTCACTATTAACATTTCATTGAGATTAAATGAGGAGACATAGGCCAATAATGTGTCATTTACTATTTTAACCAGTGCTGATTTAATACTGTGATGATGTTTAAACCATGATGAAATATTTCAGTGGAGCTACTAAGCTGCAAATGTTTGTAGGATTTTGGAGATGAAGGGGAAATTTGATCTTGGAGAGCATACACACATTTAAGACCAGCTTTCTTAATCTGTGGCTTGATAACCTCAAAGTTGAAAAGGTTTAGGCACATAGCCTATCATAAGGGAGTAGTTTATCATCCTAACATGAGGTTGGATAGCCTCTGGTATTTTATTAAAAATAGATATCATTCAATAAGGTTGAGAAAAGTAAGGACCCAGGAGCCAGGTGTGAGAGTGTGTGTTTGATTTATCTGCTAGGTTATTTCCCAATCTGCTTTACAGCATAGCCTTTTCTATCTCAAATATGTACTTTAAACTAAAACAAAAACCCTCCACTCTCATGCACAATGCAGCTGTTTGGTTGGGGGAAGTTGCTTTTCTCTGTCACTGCTTCTGGCTGGCATTTTCATACTCACTGCGTGAGAATCATGGTAAAAATAGTGCATCATTAATTATACACAGGTGAACAGTCATTCATTAGATCACACTCATTTATACAAGACCCCACCCTCCATTCACAAACACAACTAAACTATGCTCCTTCTGCCACAGATAATTAGTACAAAAGTCGATTATTTTTAGGTTAATTAGGTATGTTAGATTGGATTAAAGTATTCTATTTGCTCCACTGATTTGGTAATATTGGTCAGGTTAATTTGGGTATCAAATTGTCTGAAGTTACATTTATACTAAAATAATATTGTTGTGCTTCTGTTGCTGTTTTATTCCTAATTAGCTTTGTTACTGTGCTAAGTAGGAATCTTTTTTGCAGATTGTACTTCAATTTGATTGGAAAGATACACTGATCTATGATCTTTCTGATTTTTCTGTTGAGCTGGCTTTCCTTCCAGGCAATTTGGGAGACTACCAGTTTAGTCTGACACTATTTAGATTCTGACTTGTGAGTGTGAGTCATTTTACAAGGTGTGAGCTTTATTTTCAATGTTTTTGTTTAACCCAGGGAACAGACAGTCTCAATAGAGTGGATCTTGGGTGATGCCTCCAGGCAACTATCAGACTTCCAGTATAAACCTGTTGTCTGCTGCATGGCCCTGACCCTGGATTGAATAATTAATCAGGCCTGAGGTTTATTACAAAAAATCAGATACATACCTCCCTGACCTAAAGGGCATTAAAAGAAGCCCATTTGTCATGAAAAGCTACTTTGATATCACACCATCATTCTGACATCAGTTCAGTCATAGCCTGCTGAAAGTTATATCATCCAATTTGTATTGAGACCAGAGTATAGTATGACATTTGACATTACCTTCACAAATCTACATGTCTTAGTTACCACTTACTAGGGGTGGAAGCCCAGTTGTTACTACTGGCAAAAGTATATATCATTAGTTCCTATCTGTACTACCTTGGAAAGCCTGTGCTTGCCTTAACTTCAGAAATTATGTACAGTATCCAGCATCCTGACTCCTAACACACAGTTACCTACAGCGGATGATGGCCTTAAGACATAGCTTATTCCACATGTTGACATTATTTTCTATGGTGATCTATAAGTTATGACCCAGGTTTGCCTGGTAATTTGAGAACATCCCATTTGCCTGTGGGTCTTTGTTTCTTTGTTGTGTCATGCCCTGGCATATATAAGATGATGCTATACAAGATGATTCAGCTTTGACCTCTGTTGATATAGTTTAGTGAGTAAGAAATATTTATGGATCTCTTAATGCTCTGTTTGTGACTGGGCTTTGTGTTATTTGTTTCCCTTGGCTGTATGATTCTTCCGTATTCACTGGTTCGAAAGTGAGGCTTTTCAAAGCTTCCTGTGGAGAATCTAACCATCCACTGAGACAAATCAATGGCAGATATGTAAAATAAGGTCACTTATTGCAGTGGTTAGTTAATAAGCAGCAGTATTAAATTTGCTTATGATTAAGAGTAACTCTTGAGGCTCTTCACTAAATATATTATATTATTGTATTTTCACTTCAAGAACAAATCCATTTTAATCCCAACTAACACAGCAGATAATAACTGAAATGGCTAATTAAAAAAACAACAGCATGAAATTATTGGTGTTGCCAACAAAAGCCCTGACCTGAACAACAGAGAAAAGGTGTCTAAGCAACAAGGCCTACAATCCTGACTGAGTTACACCAGTTCTAACAGGAATGGTGAAAAACGATTGTGAGAAATCTAACCCAAGCATTTGATTCGAATTCAGTCACTTAAAAGGCAGTGCCACCAAACACTAACAAATTGTATGTAAACCTTTGACTGACTAAAAATCTAATATATTAAAGCCAAAAATAAAACGAAGCTGTTATTGCAAAGTAGAAACACCAACTGGATTAACACAGGAAATACTTTATATGGTAAAAGATAAATGTAATTGAAAATGTAAAACGTTTTATATATATAAACTTGCCTCTTACTGACTTGAAACCGACTTAATGAACAGACTCACTTGGGTTGGTGTCTGCTCACGGTAGACCCACTCTTTAATGTAATTTATTATAAAGCATTAATGGCAGTTACTTACTGTAATGCATCTCCATTTCCTACAGAAATGATTCTGTTAAACATATTGTAATCCATCCACTCTAGACAGAGTTATGTTAAGCATATAGTAATTCAACCACGTTACAAGAGAAACTGTCACCCCATCCACTCACCTGTACAAATGAGCACATGTTGTGTCAGCCTGACTTAACTCCCTTCTCCTCTTGCGCAAATCTAAATCATTATCCCATCCTCAAGCTCAGCACTAATTCAGAAACATCGCTCCTGTGCATCTGTGCTAGTAGTGTTTACCCCAGGAGGCACAGACACATACACAGATAACACTGAAGAGTAATTGAAAACATTCCCCGAGACTCTACTTGCTCACTCAAGTCCCATGACTATAAACAGCTTTCCCCAAATGATCTCACAAATCAGATATAAGCTTTTCTTATTGCTTCTCTTACTTTCTTTGTCATCACAGACGATAAACACACACAAACACACACTCACAAAATCAATAGCACCCTCGCAAGTCCAACTAGTAGAGACAAACCCCCTGCATCCAGTCACTAGCCTCCCAGGGATTTCAGTCCAGGCTGAACTCATTACTGGATGTGCTAACATGTGATTTACTGTGCTGTTGGAAGCAGGTGAAAATTAAAGGAAGAAGGCCATAGGGATAGAGGAGCAAAGTATGTATTTATTCCTCTGTTTACAAGAAAGAAAGATGCCTGTGTTTCTTTTTCTTTATTGGATCTGTCGGCGGAGCCTTGAACAGTAATTGGTAGTGCTCATGGGAATGGAGGAGTGTCAGAGTTAATGCCGAGTTTTATAAATAGCTGTAAACAGCTCGGCGATGGGAGCGAAGCCCATCCTCTTCAACTAGCTGTATCCTTTCAGACATACACAATGCCTGTAGCTCTGCTTCTGAGAAAATTTCATTAACAAAGTGCGCTTATCATGGAACAGATCAACCTGTTTACTCATCTGCGTAAAAGTGTTATGGCAATTCCTTTTACTGCATACATTTTGGCGTAATAAGTCAAGCAAAAACAGCAAGTGAGATATAGCTGTGCATCAAACTGTCAAACTGTGTATAGAGAAACAGTATGTTACATTTGTAAAAATTAACTCTGGGTCTGTTGTTCTCAGTAGCACCTACCTTAATCCTGATACACTTTTGTGGTACGTATTTGCAACAAACAATGTCACAAAACTCTACAAATGTTTTTGTTACCCAGTATACAATAGAAATTTACCAATTTCAAAGATGCAACAGTGGTCATACGGTCCACCACTGTAATTATGTTTCTCTACTGACTATACTAGAAGTATTATAACTAGAACAATACATACAGTAACACCGACTGACAAACATTTACACAATTTAACCCCATTTTTATGTTGTATTCAAACATGGTAATGGAATACCACGGTTTCCAAGTTTATATTTCATATTTAAGCTATAAAAAAATAAGTCTCAGACAAAGGCATCTGCAAGCATCTCTCAGAAAGTATATAGTCCTGAATCTCACCATAGAAAGGCAGTGCGGCATGAAAGTGGGGCAGAAATTGCGCACATTCTCAACAGTCTGTTTGTCATATCAAGACAGCTACTAGCTCATAGCCCAGCATCCTGAATATGATGAAATGTGCTTTTCACTCCTCCTGGGAGGAGGACATTTTTGTTTTTTGTTTACTTGTAAGATGGATTATTGTAGTATATGGTGTAAGGTTTGAACAGACACTGAAACTTGCAAGTCTCAAGTCGTGCTAGTAGGACATTGATCAGCTTGCTAGAATTACTACTACTACTATTTTAATTTTCTCAATATAACACATAACTTTATGGTTATGTCATGGCTCCTGCCCCACCCCCCAAAATAAAAAAAAATCAGATGTTGACCACTTAGAATATGATACGTCAATGAAAATCATATTTTGACCTAAAGCTGTTACAGTAATGAGTAGGTTCATAATGTCTGAAGGGATGTATGTGTGTTTCGTATTGGGTGCACCATATAGAAGGGAATGGTATGTCAGAGGACCACAGAAAACTTACCAAAATATAACTGTTTACATAACAAATATTATTGGTTAATGCAAAATAGGTCTGTGACCTCATCATGTGCAAAGCACTGAGGTGCAGGTATGTACAAGGATGAATATGTTGCATTTAAGAGATAATGTAATCTGATCACTTAAACCAAAAGGTCGTAAGGGACACGCACATTGACATTCCTTGTTCATTCCTACATTGTTGTTGCATCCCTGTATGACAACACTGAAGGTATGCTGAATAAAGCACATAACATGTTCAAGACTTGTGAAAATACCAGATAAATGTTTATCCATTGCAGCTGTCCTCTTGTGGCCATTTCACTTGAGATGGATGTCATTACTAAGTGTTTTAGTGTTTTAGATGGCGCATTTGTCTCTGGAGTCTGCTACTGTTTATTCTTTAGATAGAAAGAAAACAACCTGCCACAAGGCTGGAATAAGAGGATAAGACAATCAGAAATAATGTTTTTTATTGTGAAGAGATAGAAATGGCAGAGTATGTTGTGGGAAAAGGTTTGCAATGAAGCCATCCCTGCCATGGCTTTCTTTGTCTCTGTCATATATCTGGAAGAATGCCATTCGAGTTTTATTTTAATAGCTAGCTAAACACAATGGGCATGGCAAAGCTGGTCTAGCCAGTTACACAGAAACAGGGCTCAGCCATTTACATTTTAGATCCACAACAAATCAAGCAAAATAAAGGCATTAAAATTAAATACTAAATTGGTTAGAATGCTTCTAAGGTTAGTTTTAAGACAGATTTATTTTTTCTTGAAATGTGTAAGGTTTTCAAAGGTTTGATGTAAGACTGTGAAATTTGGGTTCAACTTATAAGTCTCATGGAAAAAGAGGTCTGAAAATCCAATCAGTGCTGCAGAATCTGACACATTCATACCAGCAAGACACACACTAACCCGCTACTACAATGTAAAAATTCTATACTGTTTATCCATCATGGATATAAATACACTCTAAATTAAGGCTTATTTTCATGCCTTCATCATAATCATTATTCTATTTCAGATCCTGTGTGCTACAGAACAAAACTACAACAATACAGCTTTATCATGATATTCATTATTCTATTTCAGATTCACTAGTATAAAAGCTAAACCAACAATAAAACTTTCATTGCCTACTTGTGCTACATGTTGTATTTTATATAGCCTAATCCATTAAAAGTTAGTCAAACTTTCATCACATGATTCCATTAGCCACTGCAGAAACAAAATCTTGGCCCAGTTTCCTAATAACCTTCTCGGCTAAATTAGCCAACAGCCGCATACTACCTTATCCCACTCACACAGTTGCAGTCAGCTGTAGCTCATTTTGAAGATGCTGGAAGAGCTGGGTGCTCATCCTGTTGATCTCCCCCTTTGGTTTGTATCAAAGCTTCAGATGTTAGAGCAGAGGTGAGGGCTGAATATGTCCCCTTGCATTTCGCAGATCAGATCAAGGGAAGTAAAAGAAAGTTACAGCACTCATAATGACCGGCAAAGCCAAAAGGATCATGGCATGCTGCTGTGTGTCTCTCTCATCCCTGCTCTTTTCATGTGTCACTGTTTTCAGCTGCACATATTGCAAGCTACATAGAGCAAAAGCCATGTTTACAATATTTCTGAGAACGTGTAACATATTTCTCTTTCTCCTGTGTGTCTTCCTATCTTTCTATCTGTCTGTTGTTCTCTCTCTCTCTCTCTCTCTCTCTCTCTCTCTCTTTCTTTCTCTTTCTCTCTCTCTGCAGGACTTCCTGGGACAGGCATGCTGTACTCTGGGGGAGATAGTAGGCTCCCTGGGGAGTCGGCTAGAGAAGCCTCTCGGGTAAGAAACAGCATGCCGTGTTATCTATTTCCCACCCCCTAACACATCCACCTGTGAGTATTTAGCCCACACCAACTCCTTTTTTAATTAGTTGAGGTCTTTCTGTGAAAATGGATGCTCAGTGACTATTCATGAGGACATGTAATTCAGCAAAATTGTGTTAAATATACATTGTTTCATTGCCAGTGGTGTGTTGGGAAATGAAAGAGTTGAAACTGTAGTGAATGGGATGTTTTTGGGAGATGGGAAGAAACCAGAGAATGAGAGAGCAACTGGTGCAAATACAAGCAGAATATGTCAGACTCCACACACTAGCATGAGTTTAGTATCACTTCAACTTCACTTATTTATTTATTTATTTATTTGTTTTTATTTATTTGTTCATTTATCTGTGCATCAAACAGATTATTTCAATGCTGAAAATATTGAAAAGACTAGATTTTCAAGAGTATTAACAATTTTTAGAAATCAGAAAAGATAGTGTTTATAGTAGATGGTCATGTCTATATTTACACCGATCAGCCATACCATTGAAACCAACTGCCTAATATTGTGTAGATCCTCATTGAGACATCTAAGTATGGACTCCACAAGACCACTGGTGTGCTGTCATATCTTTCATCAAGATGCTAGCAGCAGATCCTTTAAGTCCTGTAAGCTGTGAGGTGTGGCCATCATGGATAGGACTTGTTTGTCCAGCATATCCTACAGATGCTCGATCAGATTGAGATTTGAGGAATTTGGTAGTGCACATTGTACAAATTATGTTAGGGTTTTGAAGAAGGATGCTATTAGAAGATGTGTGTAGTTTTTGTGCTTTCCTACAAAAGTTATTTGTGTTTGTGTGTGTATGTGAGGGTGTGTGTGTGTGTGTGTGTGTGTGTGTGTGTGTGTGTGTGTGTTTGCACCAGAGCATGGATACAAATGTGGAAGGCTGAAGTTCAAACTCGCTAATGAGCTGCCTTTTTCCAGCTCTTATCTCTGAGCCTCTTTGTCGAGTCATTATTTAAATCTTTATTATACTCTTATCATTCAAAATATTGGTTTTGTTTATTACTGTCTTGATTTGATCCTAAAATTAATTTTAGATAATGTGTATTATTATACCAAATAAATATTTCAGAGAGTTTAATGAAGTGAATTTATTTGAATTAGAATTGTTTTCAGTGCAGCTCAGGAGCAACTAGGGAAGCTCAGCCTACATTCTTGATCATTTTCTATTAAGACCTCTCCCAAATAAATGAATAGTAAGTAAGAAACTACACCGAGTCGTGTAATAAGGCCATGTGCAAAGAAAATTGGATTATTTGTGTATAACCTTGAGGGTCTTGAGGGTGATATTCTGATTATACCACATTGATTTGTTACAGTGAATATTGTTATAGTTAATAGCTAAAATGAAATTTCATGGAAGGTTTGTGTGAAAAATCCACAAAAAAACAAAAAACCTCATCAGCAGATTTTCCTGTGCTGGGAAACATTGCAAAGCACCATGACTGTTACAAAGCACAACATTAGAGACTCCTTCTGTAAATAAATGTCTCATAACCAAAACTTAAACAGCACTTTATTTAAAATGTAAAATAAAAATAAAAAAAATCAATTTCTCATTAACCTTTGATTGGAGCATCAAGCATACAGACCTCTGTGTACGATCTGTTACTATAGACACAATAGTGTATTAGATCAAGTGCATAAATATAACTGCTGAAACTATTTTGGCTAATCAAATTTGAGAATTTTTTAACTGCACTTTGCTATAAATTACATTTATAAGTTGCTTGACATTAGACTGAAAAGTTTCTTTTTGAAGGATCAAGCAAAATATCATTAAATAATTGTTTATAATGCTAACATTAAAAGAATATTCACACAGCTTGTACATATATCGGTTGTTATATCTTTAGCTTCTTTCATGGTGTTCATTTACAGTAAATGTTTAGCAAACACACGTGTCATCAGATCTGTTATCAGGAACACAGGACAGCTGCTGTGTGATGAATGAACCGATTACTGGAATTGCTCTAAGGGAGTAGTGCTATTTTAAATGTTGTAGCTTGTGAGAGTTTACATACGTTCTTACATTTGTATTTTTTTATTAAATAAATCTGAAAATTTAAAATAAATATTTTAAGCACTCAGATCTAATGGTGGTCTCAAAGTTCTCTAAACAAATTTTGTTCTTGTTCAGTGATACTCTTTGTTACTGCAACTTTAGGAAATTTGATTTACTGGATCCTGTAACGAAAGCAATAGCTAAACACAAAATACCATGCTAATAATAACTTACAAAAAAGAAGAATGTGAAAGATGTATATATGGGTATATATGGTATTTAGGCTTGAAAAGCATGCTGAAACTGTGTACTTTACTGTAGATTTTCATTTCTGTGATTTTCTTCTTAACATTCTCAGTTTTGTTCTCCAACCTGAAATTGGATTGGTTTATAATGCCTTCTAGTCTGATCAACTGACTAGCTTTATGCTGTGAATTTTAAAGATAACACAGGTGAACATGGGAGTAGATATTGTTCTAAGGCTTGGTGTTGTAACATCTGTAATGTTTTGCGTAAAAGAAACTTAACTAACCTAACTAATTTCAGTCTTGGTTACTCAGAGAATGTAGGTTTCACATATCAGCCTATACTTATAGCTTTAATATTGGTATTGGTATTTTAACAGTTATTGTAGTATAAAACAAATAAAACATATAAAAAGTATAGATAAACAGCCTGATGTTTGTGCAGAAACTCTTCTAGTCTTCTGCTTTTCTAATTTTTTTTACAAAGTTATTACAGAATGGATACCATATAAAAATGTTCTTGCACTAACTGAATTGTCAGGAATCCTAGAGTTCGGAATTAAGCCCACATCAGCCAAGGAAAGTGGAGGGGATGGGCCATGATGATTCAATAGATCAACATGATATGCTGGGGCTAGCCCATTAAAAAGGCTTTTAACTTTATAGTCAATACCAAACCTAATAGGAAGCCAATGTTAACTGAATAAGACTGCCGTAATACACTCTTCCTTTTCCTGATAAGTCTGTTAGTAACTGTGCTCTGATTTGTGTTCAGTTTCTTTAAAGGAACAGCAGATACCTTTCAGGACCACACTGTACCATAGTGTAGGTAACTCAGAGATTTTAATGTAGAGTCAGTATACCACTTTTCCAACATGGTGTTACGTATTGTAAATAATCTTGTATTTAGGAGAAATAATTCATCCCTAACCCTAAACCTAACTCTTAACTTAGTTTGCAGTTTAAGGACATATTCTCATTTAAAAAATTCTCAAAGAAAATAAGAAAGAAAATTAAGAAAATTGTATTTGTAAAAAAAAAAAAAAAAATGCACAGTACCACATTTGTAAAAAGAAATTTAATACATATAATTTGTAAAAAAATAAAATAAAAATAAAAATTATGATTTAAATATGACTAAATATGAATAAAAATATGACTATGGTTAGTCAAATTAGTCTCACATTTTACATTTTAAAATATTCCAGTGTGTTGTGCATTTAGGGCATAATCATTATTTCCATGAATCATTATCAGGAAGTTTTTAGTGCAGGCCAAAACACATGCACGCAAAACAAACAGAGATCATCCATGATCAAAACCAAAATACAGGCAAACATTAAAACCAGAATGAACTTGACACAGGATATTATGTACCTAGAAACATGTCTAATAACATGAATGAGACAAATGTACAAGACAAATACCTGATAAGACAGACAAAGAGACAAAGACAAAAAAAAAGATCACGGAAGAAATGAGTACAGGTGAAAACACTGGATAAATACTGACCACAGAGACAAGAATGAAATAAAATGTGCACAGTCACAGGAAATAAACAAAACCACATCACATGAATTCAAAATAGCACTCATGTTTACCTATGATGTGCACCATGTAGGGAAAATCCATGACAAGTATATTAACTTTTAAAGTTACATAGCACATACTGCATGGCTCATCTTACCTTGCACCACCATTCCGAGAATACGCCTTTAACCAATAAGGTTACCTTGAGAAATCACATTGCTTGAATTAAATTAGTTCAGACTTTCTCAATACATTCTCTTTAAATATATGTTGACTAAAACACTTACCTGCTCTTAAAATGCAGTCATTTGATTAGTTTAGGCTAAATACTTGGCATGGCCCATATAACTCAGTGGATGTATTAGCATATTCTGCTTGACATGCCTAGGGTGCTGTATAAGCAAAAATAATAAGGGGCCTTAAAATTGGGGTCAGTGATTTTTAAGTGACATTTAACTTTTTTTGCCAGAGGCCAAAAATTGAATTTCCTCCTGTATTGGTGGTGCCCATATTCAGAAAGAATATCTTTGTCATGTCACACTCCACAGTGATGCTTCATGACTCAGATGAAAGTAGACACTCAGGGTTTTATGAATTTGAAGTTTTTTCTGCCTACATGGCGCAAAATATTCATAGCAATTTTCCAGAAAAACTAAATGGTTCATTTTTTTTTTTTTTTTTACACAAATGTTTATGTCTTCAGTGTAAACAGTGATATTAAACTCAAACTGGTTTCTGCTCTCTGAGAAATGTTTGTTCATAAACATCTCAACTTGGAATGTGTTATCTTCAACTACTAAAACTACTTTGTAAGGTTATCAAAACAAAGGTAAAAAAAAACATCCCACATTGAAAGCCGACAGCATCCGAACTAAATTTATATCAGACTTGTGGTGATAAAATAGTTCATTTGTTTATACTGATTGAAAATGTCTGCCAGCAGACTGGGACACCCGTGTATTGGTAAAATGAATGAAGCTCTCTTCACATTTTGATCAAACATCTACTCTAACAGCTGTTGATAAATGATCTACTGTGATAGAGAAACTCCATGGGAAGGTGTCCTACAGATAGTAGAGCTGTTTCTGTAAACAACATAACAGCAAATCATGTGAATCAATGCTGAATCAGCCAGAACAAGAAGGGTTTGTTGTCTCTAAAGTCATTAAAACTCCCTTCTAGTATTGGAGTATTTTGGGGTAATAATATATACAAGGATGGAGCATGTGTTTGACAGAATTCTACAGTTTTATGATTGATAGATTTTACCAAACTGTTTTAGATAATCTCTAAAAAATCCCTAATATCTATTTCATACTTAATCTCTGTATATTAGATCTAATCTCAGAATCTTGTAGTGAATAAATGAACAATTTGGTAACATCGAAATGTGTTTATTACAATAGTGACACACTTCCTATTACTACATTCTGTCTACGACTATGAAAAGAGAAACATAATTTAAAACAAAGTGTTCGTTTTCCATTTTGGCTAAATGAGTACGTTTTACTAAAACCATGTCTTTTACATTGTAAAAGAATTTCTTTTTCTTTTTAAAAGGAATTTTAAGTACCTACTTGCACTTTAAGGACCACTGGTGTACCTCGGAAATAGTTCATACCTTTAAAAATAGTAGAAGTAGAGCCGTGAGGAATAAAATATTCTCCATAGAAAACGATTAGTGCATATAGGACTGTAATTGTAATTTCAGGTCAGATGAATGTGCAGTGTCTTCAGGAAAAACGTGTTATCTTGAAAAGCCCAGGCAGAGTTAGGGATTAATTGTAATTAAAATTCTTTTTAAATGTATTTTTCACTCAGTTTGGACCCTGTCTCTCGCTGTCCTGTCACTTTAGCTATCTTCAGAAACCACTGTACTGTACAGTACAATGAAATACAGTACAATACGATTCAGTAAAACACCGTTTTCTCTTTCCTGTCTAATGTGTGCTGATATGAAAACCAGCATAAAAACAGACTCGTCTCATTTATCATGGAGAAGCAAATACTTACTGGCACATAATGAGTGTTTTTCGCCTTATGACTTCTCTGTGCTGTTACTCCAGAAGCTAGACTAAATCAATTAGAAACCTACAGAGGTGTCATCAGGCTGTTCAAAGATATTATAGTCTTCTTTTTCAATTTACTTGTTGATGGCATGGTCTCTTTGAAGAAGATAAATACTTACACTAATGGTTAATTAGTTTGCCAGTTTGAAGCTGTTTATACAAGTGCAATTAGATTACTTTTAATTCATAACATTAAGAAAGTTTCTTATGAAACTCTACTTGAGTAGATGCTCAGGTACTGTGACAAGTCTACTTGAGTAAAAGTAAGAAAGAAACTACATTTAAACATAGTCCAGTATTCAGGAGAAATCTTAATTTTATCTATCTATCTATCTATCTATCTATCTATCTATCTATCTATCTATCTATCTATCTATCTATCTATCTATCTATCTATCTATCTATCTATCTATCTATCTATCTATCTATCTATCTATCTGTCTGTCTGTCTGTCTGTCTGTCTGTCTGTCTGTCTGGCTGGCTGGCTGGCTGGCTGGCTGGCTGCCTGTCGTTCCTTTCTGATTGTTTAATCTGGACACATCTTTGAAAGTTTTCAGTTCAGCACTAAAAATGTTTTCCTCTGTGAGGAAAATGCTGATCATGTGAGGTCATGCTGATGTGGTAGATAATTTGCTGCAAGGCAAAGCAGAAATCATTTTTTGTTTGCCAAACAGACCTGCTATCACAGTTATGCCAAGTTTTATTTGGCATTGATGTGAATTTAATTGGATGTGTTAAACAAACAAAAGCAAGTGAAGCACAACCGATTGGCATAACAACTTAAACAAATAAACAAATAATTAATAAATAAAAAAAATAAGCAAATAATCTCATGACGTGAGATTTTTAATATTTTGCAGGTCAAAAATAAAATGGAAGATAAAATGTCATGTTTTTTTGCAAGTCAAGAAGCTTTATTGTCATTTCAACCACATATAGCTGACACAGTACACAGTGAAATGAAACAACGTTTCTCCAGCTACATAGTGTGCAACATGTGCAACTAGGTGCAAACATTGCCAGACAGAAAAATCAGAAAGTACAAAAAACAACACAAGAAAGAAATCTACCAGAGCAAATACAGTACAGTAAGGAAATACAGATAGAATATGCCCCACTAAAGGTGACTTGAGATCAGTGATCTAAAGAACTGGACACAAAATATAGCACCGCCATTTTCAACCAAGAGTCTCAGACTGATCATTGCTACAGGCCCAGAATCACTAAATCAATAAGGAGTATATTCGCTAAATCAATAGGCCATACACCTCATATATGCTGCAGTTATTTACTAAGTCATCCATCGACTGCCCTGATGCACTCAATCTCAACGAAGAAAACACTTCCAAAGCAAAAGGCATATTGTAGAAGCTGACAGAGACTCCTTTTGCTGCCATGTAATATAATAAATACATTTTATTATATTTATTTAATTAAAGACTTCATCTAAAAATGAGTTTTCTAATTGGCAGCTTCTTATTCTTCTTATTCTTACATAACTCTAATGACTCAAAAGTCAGACAACAAGTGACTTTTTCTGCCGAAAGTTGCAGTAGTTCAGGGGCATGTTTTTGAGGATGGTGAAACTGTGGCAAGCCAATGCACCTGCACCTCCACCCTGATGGGGGGCACCTTTAACAACCCTAATGACTGTTAATTACAGATAATTATACAGTTTAATCAGTACACACCAGCCTGCCTTCGGGAGTCTCTGCATAAGGAGGGGAAAACAGAATGAGAAGTCTCTCAGCGTGTCTCCATGGTCCTATTTAAAGCCATGTCAGTGGATGGCAGAAGAGAGAGAGGAATACAATTGTGTGTGTGTGTGTGTGTGTGTGTTTTTTGTGTGTGTGTGTGTCTGTGTGTGTGTTTTGAAAAAAGTGAAATAACGGCTTTTATTTGTGAGATAATCCATCCATCCTTCTATCCATTTTTGTACTGCTTATCCTACACACAGGGATCCTGGAAATCCCAGGAAACTTGGGGCACAAGGCAGGGATACCCCAGACGGGGTGCCAACCCATCACAGTGCACAGCTGCATACATACTCACACACCCATTCACACACTAATGACAATTTAGAGACACCAATTAACCTACAACATTTAAGCTTATCCAATTACACTGATTTACTGCATTCATGTCACTTCATAATCATTTTTCTTCCCAGTCTTCTTAGACTGCTTACTTCTCAACCTGCCCTTTGTTTCTTTATCTGAAGTATTATGTATAAATTTCAGTGGGGTTTATTTCATACCACCCATACAAGCAGTTAAACATGACGTTACTTTTCATAGCAGGGAGTCAAGCACTTCAGCAAAAACACACTAGCTCTAATTTACTACTCAGAGATCTGTTTTGTGAATCCACCCTTGCTGCTTAAGTGGGAGCACAGGTAAGATGTGTGTATGTGTGGCTGAATGATACTGCTGTGGTAGAATAAAGCTCAGGGAGGAAAAAAAAAAACACAGGCTTGATTAGTTAGCCAATACACTGCAATGAGCTTTCTTTTTATATAGATGTAAAGGTCACCTATTGAGCAGCTATCTTTGAAAGAGACAGAGTGAGAAAAATGCACTGAAAAAGGAAGTAGGACTTGAGCACCTAGATTGCTTTTAATGATAATTGTTATTTCATTCAAATCCGTACTGATGGGGGGGTAGGGGTGAGATAATTGAACATGAGATGATCAGAAAAACAGCTGTTCCACCGCAGTGTAGCCGGTACTTAATTAGCTTATTCTGCCAGGATGCTGATTGTAAATTCATGTGTCTTGATTAGGACTTTCAGGAAGGTAGTTTCACAGTGTAGAGAGGAATTCGAGGGGATGTGTGAAGGTGTCTGCGTTTATGTTAAGTAATGGTGATTATGGCCTTTTTTAAAAAAAAAAAGATATTAACCTGTAGAATATGAGTGATTATGGGAGTTTTCTTATTCGTACTAAGAAACTCTAATGAAAATTATAGTAAAGACAGCATCTTCTCCAACAGCTTGTTATTGTTTCGTTAACAGGGGAAAACATTAAAATTCTTAGCTAAAGTAATCGCACATACAACAGGTGTGCTGATTAGAGATTAGATCGAAAATGCAGGAGTTATTAGTTATCAATTATTACAAACCAGTTCCTTTAAAGAGACATCATTGGGTTTTTTTTTTCCTGGAGCTCCAATTAGCTAATAGTAATTGGCCTGAATATAATGGAAGTCTATTTCACCCTAAAATCTTTGAACCAATATTTGTTCATATTGTGTCCTGCAGTAACACCGCTTATTCGTGTGATTCAGAAAATGACTTTAATGTAACAAACCAAACTATACAAAGGATCTGAATGCAGTAGTATTCATGGAGACCATCTTTGACAACTCTTATCACTTTTTCTTTAGTGCAGTTTGTGGTAAAATGTAATAGGGGTATTTTAATTTTACAACATGTTCCTCTTATCCAGTTTACTGATCATGCCTAATAGTGTAATAGAAGTGGAACGTTAGAAATGAAATGGACATGTGGGAGTTTTTACTTGTCTTCAGTGCTCTAGTTTGCTCATTCAGGCTTAATTCAAAATTTATATTTAATATTTCACATTTATAGTTCTGTAAAGCTGCTTTGTGACAGTGTTAAAAGTGATATACAAATAATATGATATAGATCATCAGATAGGCCCACACATTTCAGTCAAATACCTTATGAAATGAAGATTAGTTATAGAAAATACAAAACATAAGAACATAATTTTCATCATGTAAAAAATAATTCATGCACCTATGGGATCAGTACTAAAATAGCTCACTTTTACACACCTGTTATTTTACACTCTCACTGGAGTATTAAAATAAGTTATTCATGGCTTTTATAACAAGAGTTTCACACATATGTACTTCCGGGACTAGTCTTTGCTTTGAGTTCTACCTTATTTAGGTGACGGGGTTATCTCTGTGAAATATGGATGAGCCCATGTCCAGGAGGCAGCGGTGCAGAAATATATTCATGCAGAAATATATTCATTATCTCTGCTGGGGTCCTTTGCCCAGCTTAATGGTTGGGGTTGTCATGGAGACCTGAGCTTTGCTTTTTCCCTCTCACTGTCTTCCTCTTGTTTTCCAGGTCAGGTTATGAATGGTTGAATGCTCTGCAGATTTCCTTGATGGATAGGGTGCAACAGTTTAGCCTGCCACCTGTTGATGTTCAGCAGACTGATACTGAGCGTGATTCTGTTTCTTTATTGTCAGATTTTGTCACTGATATCTCCTTAGCAGAGTATCTAGAGCATTCACTGGTTGTGTGTAAGAGGCGTTTAGGAAAGAGTGGGAGTGTTATCGCTGTGATACTTTTTGGAGTTTACATATTTTGTATACATTAGGTTCACGCTCTGCTATTTAGAGGAATACGAGAGATTCCAGTATTAAAATTGACCTCACTGTATAATTAAAATGTGCAAGATTTTAATTAAACCCCTGATATTAGTCCAAAAATAGCACCCGGTGACACCTGTGATTCATCGCCTGGACATGAGATTTTGCATGATTACACAATTTTTTCTAATATTTTTTTTGCTTAGTGATGGAATGCATACTGATGTAATTAGGATGTATTCCTGCCAGTTCTGATACAAATTATAGCTTCCATATGAAAGTAGTCTAAGTAGAGAGGAAAGAGGTCAAAGCTGATGGCTGTCAGATAACTTTGTCAGCCAGTTATTGAAATATGTATACTGTCAGTCATCATTATTGAGACATATAATGCAACATGTAATGCAAGTTTGAAATGTAATGATTGATAAAAGGAAATGGACATTTATTGCTATGATTACAGCCTGATGAATTGCATAAGGAATTTCATTGGTGTGATCCATTGGTTTCATTTCTGGGATGAATATTTTTGAATCTCAATGAGCCTAATTTTATACCTCCTCCAGCAGTAGCTCTACAGGATGGTGCCAAATCAGTAAGTCATGTAAAGTAAAAATCAGCATTCTTTTAAAGACAATAATGAGGAAAACCCATAAATTATAATGTTTAAGTTATGTAAGCAAGCTTCAGTTATAACCCAAATGGTTTCACAGTATACATACACAGTATAGAGTATACACAACAAACTGCGATGCACTGTGTATTCTGACACCTTTCTATCAGAACCAGCATTAACTTCTTCAGCAATCTGAGCAACAGTAGCTTGTCTGTTGGATCGGATCACACGGGCCAGCCTTCACTCCTCACATGCATCAATGAGCCTTGGCCACCCATGACCCTGTTGCCGGTTCACCACTGTTCATTCCTTGGACCACTTTTGATAGATACTGACCACTGCAGACCGGGAACACCCCACAAGAGCTGCAGTTTTGGAGATCCAGTCGTCTAGCCATCACAATTTGTCCCTTGTCAAACTCGCTCAAATCCTTACGCTTGCCCATTTTTCCTGCTTCTAACACATCAACTTTGAGGACAAAATGTTCACTTGCTGCCTAATATATCCCACCCACTAACAGGTGCCATGATGAGGAGATAATCAGTGTTATTCACTTCACCTCATACTGCTCATAATGTTATGCCTGATCGGTGAATAATAGCAATATTTTACTACATGATAAATAGAATTCCATCTGACAGAGCAAACTGAATACATAATTTTAATAATAATGAGAAAAAATTCTACCACAAATGACATATTTCTTCAGGCCCATTATTCTAAAAAAACAGGGGCATTTGTCCAAAACATTTAAATATCACATGTTTAAATAGGCTTACTTTAGCAGAATAAAAGTAAAATGTTTATTCTAAAGCATATGCCACAGAATACATATACATAAATAGCATGATCATTCAAATAAGTCATATTCCTTGCATCACATTTTAAAGATGAGGAATCTATCACCAGATCATGTATCTCAATTGTTGCTGAGTCACTCACCCACTCCAGAGGCTGAAGTATTTGAGTGGCTGCCAAAGTCATAAAAATGAAGTTCAAATCCATTTTCTGCATAAATGTATCCTCTTATAGCAAGTGATAGCCATCAAGGTTACTTTGCACTATAGAGCCAAAGGCAGCCAAAAAGGAGACACAAAGGAAATGTGGATTGATGGTGCATGTTATTTCACTTTTCTATTCTGTTCTCTATAATAATAATAATAATAATAATAATAATAATACCCATTCAGATCCAAAATTACCTGTTAAAGTCCTGTTGTCTGATTAATTTTAATCTTTCCTCCCACAAAGGTTTACACAGTGTACTTGAATCTGCTGTAGGTGCCCATATAAGCTTCACTGGACTTTATCCAAAACAGTTTGTGTTTAATGAACAAATATTTCACTATTGCAGTGAGATTTTTGATCACTGTTATATCATCACTGTTCTATTTTTTATAACTGTTATATCATCATTTAATATAGAAACATTTCATTGCCATTGCCGTTTTAATGAAAATGTAGGTGTGGCCAGGCTTAACATGAGCACTTAAAGCAAAAGTCTGTTTGTGACATTTTTTGTAGGAAATATTTATTGATTTCTTCATCATCTGGTGAATGTGAGGCCCAGATTATGCCCTAACCTAAGATCTAACATCCCACAAGACCATAATGCTGATAGGCTTATTATTCGATTATGGTACTCAGTCCACAAGGGTACATCCGGATGTGTGCTAATCCATTTCCACTGGATGGGTGTTTATGTCTGTACAGCATTCCAGCACTGACAGCACACTGGTGGACTGAAGGATCTGGAGATCAATACAAGTTTATTTGGATTGGGATTTGAAAATGACTCAGTTTCCAATGGCACATATATCTCTAACAGTTTATAAAATAGTCAACCAATCAGCATCATAGCATTTAGTTTCATACTAATTTATGTTAATAAATCTCACTGTAGGACAGTGAACTTGACAAAACCTAGTAGATGAATAACATTCAAACTGTTGAAGAGTATGAGTACCTCATTTCTATTTCCTCATGCAAATACTCACAAAGTTTTAATAAACTACCTTTATTATAAAATGTTACCCAAAAGCCTAAATGGTTTTTAGGTTCTGCTCTTTTTTATATTATATTTTCTTTTGCCACGATGTTTCACTAAAATCTGCTTGCTCATGACACTTTTTTTATCAGTTATTTGATCATGAACAGTCTCAAAACAAATGATCTTTATTTTATTAGACACTATCCCAGTTGTGCCATTGTGCCACAATTTCCTGCCTTGAGAATAATAAGCAGGAAGCAGCACAAGAGCTAGAGTTTAATAAACTTTATAATTGTATGTGTGCAGGTTGTGCTAACTAAGGAGTAGAGGAAAGGAATTGCTCTGGATCTCAGCCTAGTGTTTGCTTTCTCAAGAATTATATGCAAAAATTACGATCACAGCAGGGATTTTATATGGGCTATTTAATGCCACAACTAATAAAAATAACTTGGATTTATTAAAAAAAAATGTAAATGTTCTGTTGTGTTGAACACTGAGTCTCAAGGAGAAGGTTGAATAACACTAAAGCATAGACAGGGTACATAGCTGACAGCATGGGTATTCACCAATCTGTTTTCTCAGTGTACATAAAGAGAGAATAGGAGAAAAAAACACTGTTACTTTACTTGTCAAACCAGACTTACTGCTGAACCCTCTACCTCCCACTGAGTGCTGAACAGAGCTGGTTGTGGTTTTTGAAGCTTGAAATCCTTTTATACACATAGCAGCATCCAAAAGTTTAACTGCACTACTGTGATATGTTTGTATTTCTAGCTAGCTGGAACCAGAATCATTAAGACACGCATGCAGTATTGTACTATAGCAGTCTTTCATGAAACATTCATACTTGGAATAGAACAACATAGCTAATGATCAACTAAAAGAACTGGGAAACTGGAACTAGAACAAAGACAAAGAACTAGAGATGTGAGGAACACTAATAGCATTGACTCTATTATGGCAGCTATTTGAAGAAATGAGTTGTGTTTCTAACTGAATCACTTTGATGAATCTTTCTAAATAATCTGCTAAACAGATTGACAGTCGGCTCTCAAGATTTTTGTTGTGAATTTACTCTAAATAGAAAAATTACAACAATGGCAAGTTTACCTATAAATATGAATCAGTTCAATTATATTAACATTACATTTAGTAATAGTGAATTATTATTTACTTGGTGAGGAGCACTGCATGTACTCCTCGTGTCCAGGTGGCTACATTGCCCTAGGTATGAATGACTGTGAATTTGTGTGTGCGGTGCCTTTCCAGGTGGATTGGTATACCATCCAGGGTGTATTCCAACCTAGTACCCAGTGTTTCAAAAGTTAGGCTCTAGACCTACCATAACCCTTGCTAGGATAAAGCTGAAGAAGATGAAGATAAGTTTTTAAAAAATGCTGTTTTTCTTTTTTTTATCAGTGTCATAAATGACCGAGGAAATATTACTTTCAACTTTCCTAAGAAGATTCAGAAAGAAAAGCTTTGAAACTCCCACAGTAGAGTGTGTAGCCCTCTCAGAGCTTAGAGCTTATGCCCTTAGGGCATAGCCATCTATGTGGGAGCTGTGAAAGCTAAGAAAAAAACTTTTGAAGGGGATCTAAATCCAGTTTCCAATGTGTAATAACTTGCAGTTGCGACATGCTGAACACAGACAGGTGGCAAAGGTAGTAAGGAAAGTGACCAACAGTGCCCCCATCAGCTTGGCAGTTCAGGGCAGGACCGCAGGTCGGGTCAGAGTCAGGGTGTGGATGCTCAAGACTGGTCTGTCATTCACCTCGACAAAAACACTGGTTGCCTTGGGTGGGTTCTAGGTGTGGAGGGCAAAACTGGACAACCAGGGCTTGTCAGGTCATTGAGGTGCTGGAGGGTCTGGCTCAGTTGGCTTGAGCTCATGCAAGATGGTTCCATAGGCAGGGTGGATATCATTACACTTGCAGCCATATGCCTTCTCGCTTTCCACATCATCATAAATATACTGTGAGTGAGTATTGAAACGTTTCTCATTCCATTAACAGGGGCATTCCTGGGAAGAAATGTGGCACCATTATTGTGAAGGCTGAGGAACTAAACAACTGCAGAGTAAGTCATCTTTAATGTTGTGTAATGTTGGATCATGTCATTGCAGTTTCCCTGCATGACACTCTTGAACAATGGTGTCTCATTAGCTAAAGGTGGAGATTAGACACTGATTAGAAGGATGGAGGTTCAAGCACCAGAACTGATTCTACTTATAACCCCTTAACTCTTGTATCATGGCTAACTCTGCACTCTAACCCCAGCTTCAAACAAACTGGGATGTGCAAAGAAAAGAATATCTAAACACCATTATATGGTGTGCTCCATTGTTTAACTTTACTGCAAAACAAACTGTTTGTGTGTGTATACTGTACTTTGAACACATATATGTTGATTATATATATATATATATATATATATATATATATATATTAATATACAATACATTGATTTTATTTTACCTTACCATTAACTGATGACACCCTGCAGTAAGGAAGGTTTATGCTTGTCAAAAGGATTTCTTATTTGTCTCCTTAGTCACCTGGCTCCACTTACACAAATCTTAAAGACTGTGCCAGACCTTTTTGCTGTCACACAATATCTGCCTGAAAAGATCTGGTTGCCAAATGCTTAATTATTGTGCTCTAGTGTTACAATGGTTGTATCTCTGGCCTACAGGAATCTGTAATGATGCAATTTTGTGGCAACAAGCTGGACAAGAAGGATTTCTTTGGCAAGTCTGACCCTTTCCTTGTGTTTTACCGCAGCAACGAGGACGGAACGTGAGTAGGCTAATTAACCTGCAAATAAAATCTGTCAAATTGTCCTTTCAACATTGGAAGGAATATGTTTATGGGTTTTAATGATGAGCATACTGTTGCAAGGCAACTGGGCTATATGGACACAGGACTTAAGCTACCTAATGATCAAGTTTAATGATTCAGCTAGCTGCCACATCAGGCCATCAGGTCTTTATACAGATAATGAAAAGGTCCTGTGACAGTGGAAACATGACAGAATTATTAAGAATATTAACATTTTTCTCAAAGGTGTTGGGAAATCAAGAATAGGCTCCATATGGCAAAGATAACACAGATTTTACATAGCATTGACCTCTAATTGAACTTCTGTTGATTGTGCCATGAACGCAGAGCTAAAAAAAACATTCCAGCTAAAAAAACTATAAAAACAATAGAAGGTTGAGCTGTTCACATAGAGACTTCTCATAAAAAACATTGAACATAAACTCATGCACAGGTACGAACTACCACACATACACAGACAAAACTATAATCGGCTAATAAATCCTTCCCCTATAAAATGTGTTGGGGGGGGCTTAGGATTAAGTATTCTTATTATTAGTCCCTCTCTTCTCTCTCTCTCTGTTTTGTACTTGAAGGTATCTGTCAATTACAAGTTGGTTGCTTCAATTGATTACTTTCCTGCAGACTCTAACCAACACATGGGGAATGAATCCTCCAAACAGCAAATGCAGGATAAATCAATTACTCATTTGTTCATTCTTTTTCAGTAATCACTTTGTCTTGGTCAGGGTCAGGGGCAGTTTAGAGTAGCCAATCCACCTACCCTGCTGAAAAAAATAGCTTGATCTGATCAGCTACCTGCTGCAAAAATATATTGTTGGTCAAATTGGTAGATCTTCTTTACTAGTTGTTCATTTATTTTTCCGCTTCCTTATTTCTTGATAAACCTGATGAAGAAATTGTTCTAATTACTCCACTCTTCTGACAGAAACTCAAAAGGTTTTAAGATTATCAGGTTGTCCACATCTGACATGAGAAATGAAATGTATTAACACATGAAGAAATGTATGAGGATGTATGTGAATTTGTCTGTCTAGCAAGTGCTCATTATTCCCAGTTTTACTATCACTAATTGGAAAAGAGGAACATTTTGTCCCTAATTCCATAACTTTTCTACTTTAATTAGTGCACTGAAAAGTCACTGTCATTGTGCTTATTCAATGCACTGTGACATCCATATCGGTTGATCGCTAGTTCAGAGCATACTGCTTTCTAATGAGGTGTCTGAATATATGACAGTGATGATTAGAGTCTGTCCTTGACCTAAGAATATTGACCTGAGCTGCTGTCCTTGCTATAGCTCTGTAACCAGATGATAAGGGGTTTATTTTGAGTTGTGTGGGCAAGGTGGATAAAAAAGAGGTTTGTGTGTAGCTGAACAGCAGAAAAAGCTGCAGAAGCAGCATGTCATGTCTATAAGTAGTAAATCCTCCACTAATGTCTTGGTCAGGTCTGTGGTGAGAAAAAATGTCTTGGAAGAAGGCATGTTTCTAGAGGCTAAGGTCAATGTGCTCATAAAATCATGCTAATCACCATGGTCCTTTTAGAAGCAGTCTAACAGCTGTTTGGTTGCATATGCTATATACACCTGCTGGCCACTTTATTAGGAACTTGGTAGGTCCCATGTTTGCATACACAGACCTGCCATTGACTCAATTGTTTTGTTGTTTCACACCATTTTGTTAAAAAATATCTGCACTCTCTGTGTCACTCTCTTAGTTGCCAAGATCACATTTCCCCTACCGAAGTTTAATCTAAGCTTTTGGACTGTATCTGCATGATTTTATGTACTGTAATGCTACATGATTGGTTGACTCTATAAGTGCATGAATTAACTGCATGAATATTCCTTATAAAGTTGCCAGTAAGTAATTTTAATGTATTTCAAAAAGTTGGACTATTCTGTTCATTGGTTATCATGTATACTTTGTGTAACAGCCTCTGCCTTCTTTATTTGTATATTATTTACCCACGGCTGTAGCAATTAATGAGTCTCACCTGTCTCTTCTTACCTCAGTTTAGTGTCTCATTAAACTCTCAGTGCTTCTGGTGTGCATTGCATGTGTAATAATGGTGATTCTTAGTCGTGTTTCCCTGGATGTGTTTTTTAGCCTGTTTGTGTGAGCTTTCTTTTTTTATCAGCGTAATTTTTTTGTTTGGTTTAAGGGATATTGCTATTTTGGTTGGGCTTAAGACAATTATACCTATTGTTATTTTTACCCGAAATGCACATGCCTTATTTTAACAAGCCTGCCTGATTTTTTGTCTTATTTTGGTTCCATGAAATAGGCTAATTCTAAGCTCTGCTCAGTTACTATGGCAACTATCCTGAAGTAACTGTATCATGCGACTTCGCTATTGGTGCATTTCTTTATACTGTTATTAAGGCAGTGGTGTGCAAGCAGTCAAGCATGTCCTTAATTACTTTTTCTTTAAAACATGCAATGCAATTGGTTTCTGCATTTTGGTAAAAGTCAGCCAGCTACTAAATACAACATGGTGATTTTTTTTTCTTCAAATATCTTACATAAGATGTATGAGAGAATCTTTTGTTACGTCAAGACAGTTATTTTTTTTCCTTTCACTCCAAATATTAACACAAGCTCTATGAGTGCAATCTGATTGTTATTATTAAAAAGTCTGTTTTACCCACTTAACATGATGCTACTTTTGCATGGTTACTACATGATCTAGTATCACAAATATAATAAGAATATATTTCCTGCCCACATCAGTGCAGTTGTGGTTTTGACCTCATATATTTTAAATCTACCCATGGATTACTTCCATGGTTAATCTCAATACATAACCTCAAGTGTGTAACCTTTTACGCACTTGCACCTGCACACTGTTATTATTTTAATATATATGGTTAAGCCATTAGTAGGCCCGTGTGCATGATAAATCCCAGGGCTTTGTGTAAAATGTGTATATGAGAAATTATTCACCTTACTTTGTTCATGTATGTGACTGAAGTGTCTGTGCTCGTGACAGATTCACCATTTGCCATAAGACAGAAGTAGTGAAGAACACCCTGAACCCTGTATGGCAGGCCTTCAAGATCCCTGTCAGAGCCTTGTGCAATGGAGACTATGACAGGTGGGGCCTCAGCAAGTATGTCTTTTATTTTTATGTAAAACAGAGGCATGTCTCACTAACTTGTGATTCTGATCTTGGACTTTTCCTTTTTGACATTTTGTTAGGGATTTTTGTAATAGAGAAAAGCAGTATTAATTTTCATGTTTTTGTTGTAAGATTGTGAAAAGATCATCATCTGTACAATTTAATTTGAAAAATTGAAATAATTCTATGTATTGCACCTTAGCTGATGTGTGTAGTGTAGCAGGAGTATGCCACATGTGTCTCACAGCAATGTATCGCATATAAACGTACATTTCAAATGAAAACCTTTCTTTCTCTGGCTGTTGGACTAAAAATAATGACACCAGCAGACAGCTGACC
This sequence comes from Hemibagrus wyckioides, assembly GCF_019097595.1. Taxonomy (NCBI): domain Eukaryota; kingdom Metazoa; phylum Chordata; class Actinopteri; order Siluriformes; family Bagridae; genus Hemibagrus; species Hemibagrus wyckioides. Next base: position 8,862,677 of record NC_080728.1, read on the forward strand.
CGCCTTCTCCATTTGAATAAAAAAGTAGCCAGTATCTGATGAAATTCAATTCCAGATATTTGCTTGACACTGATATTGGATATCAGCTAGGTGCCATCTCTAGTTATAAACAGTCTGAGGCAGCTGTAACAGCATTTAAAGTGCCACCCTATATCACTGGCTACATCAGTGTGAATGATCTGAATTTATTCCACTGAGCAGGATAATGGGGGAGATGTAGTCCTACAACAGCACACACTCTGGTCCTGTTAAAATTTTAAACTTCATGAAAGTTTGAACTTTAAGTTAGAATCTTGTTGAATTAATACATTTTATGGGATCATATAAAGTTGTAATTAACCTCTGTGTTTCAATATAATCATGTTGTATTTACTAAACCAGTGCAAGAAAACCCAGTAATGATTGCATCACTTCACATGCACGTGAAATGCTTGAGCTGCACACTGTATCTAATAGATGCCTCTTTTTCAATGTTTCTCTGGATTCCCTTTGCCATCACCTCCAATTTGGAAAGAACTGGTACATTTTCTGAGCGGATTAAAAAATAAAATATGTACATATAAATAATATATAATATAACACAATTTAATGGGACATAATATACTGTTGCAGTTGTCAGTTTGTGGAAAAGACTAGTGTTCTAAGCTCTATTTCCTTTCTAAAAAAATAATTAGGACATATTTTGCCTTCAAATAAGTATTTTGAAAATCTAAATAAAATTCCTCCTGACAGAGCAAATAGAAATGTGTTAAAGTATAATGTTTTTCATGATGGATAGACAATTTTATGCAAAACGTATTGTTTTATAAGGCATTTCAGACACTGTTAACTTTAAAGTATACACCAGTGGCAGCCAAAAGTGCCCCCTTGTGCTTCCTCTATAAGACTTAAAGCTTTGGCTGAAGGAGCACTGATTATCGCCTCCTGCCTATGTTTTATCTGTGATTGAAAGTGTTTGAGTTTGGGGCACTGTAGGGGTGTGTTTATGGAGATAAGACTCTGCAGTACTCTCTTGTAGAGAAGTGCTCAGTGTCCTGCTGCTGTGTTAGTTCTGGTGACAGGCTATTGTTAGAATGCAGCCAAACAAAGTGCCTGTGGATTTTGACAAACAGAAATTCATGCTGCACGCTCATCACTTGTTGTGTAGCTGCTAACCGCAGCAATGCTGAAAGCTGGAAATTATATGGAAGTGAACTTTTTAAATAAGTTTACATCCCAAGAAATGAGAAACTGAGATCGGTAAATAGAAATCGAGCCTCTCAACCTTGAACGATGGGTCTTATTCTCAAACTACTGCTATCTGGCACTGGTTCATGTCTCTGGCAGGTTTATAGATCATTCATACAAATGAAGGTTAAGCCATCCAGAAGAAATCCAACACTATTTTGTACGCAATATCTCTAGCTTTTTAAATGGCTCCATGCAGCACTTAAAACCTCACTGCTCTCTGCAGGCTCCAAGGAAACCAATTCACTGCTCATGTTGTAATGTAACACTAATGACTAGCTTTTGTAGCATAGCAGTGTATGATTCATACCTCTTTCTCTCTATCTCTGGATCTCTGGCTTAGTTGCCCTGATTGCCCATGCAGTGAATGGTAAAATGTAAAAAATTGCTGTTAGAGATGCTGGCTACAGTCTATGGAAAATTGCTTACTGGCTATTGAGAGAATGATACTTCATCTTCAGATACTTCAGATACTGATTGAGGCAAAATTGAAAAGAAAAAAAAGGCTGGTGTGAAACGAGATTACTGTACAGTGGTCAAGCTGACATTCTACTCTCTCTCTCTCTCTCTCTCTCTCTCTCTCTCTATCTAGAACAATCAAGATTGAAGTGTATGACTGGGACAGAGATGGCAGGTAAAGTGTTGTAACCTTTCAGTAAAACACAAACAAGTACTGTTCATAAGCAAGCAAAAGTATACTGCTTACAAAGTATATAATAATCGATAATATTGTATTAAAATTGTCTATAAAAAATAATTTTATTTAGTCTGATATTTAGTTAATGTCTTATTTTGTCAGAGTGAGGCTTGAGCAGTAGTCTGGCTTATTTTGCAAACAAGTTCCTTTAAATATTTAAATAATGTCATCTAGTTGTTTATTAGTTAGTTAGTTATTCCACAGTTTTGATTACACTTAATTTTATATAAAAAATAATATGAACATTTCAGCATGGACAGAATGTGGTGCAAAGCTGTGTATATGGAAGTGATACACAGAAGCTCTGATTCATTTAAACAGACAGTTAAGACAGTTAAATAAATTGACACTCTATTGGAACCTAATTGACCTGGCAGGGGAGGCAGAAAGAAATCAGGCAACGATATTATACAAAATAAAACAGTTAGTTTTATTTTTATAGACAAGTTATTTTTTATTGCAGATTAAACCCATCATTTATACTTATACAGTACCATTAATACACTCACTATCATGACTTCTCAATTTCCTATGGAGTGTTAGAAATACTTTAATTTAGTTGATGTCAGCCTTTATATCTTGAATGGATAAATTCATTTTGCACAACTAGGCATAAGTATCTTTATCTAGTACATTTATGATGATAGTCATTTAGCCTGGAGTGAAATAGATGATATTTTGCATATTGTGTTTTTACAGCTGCCAGAGTGTTAAAAAAAAAAAAAGAACAACATAACAAAGTGCTAAAAGTTTCATTGTGAGATACACAAAGAAGAAAAAAAATTCCAATCATAGCAAGGTGGAGATTATACAGATGATCATTATGCAGTACATCCTATCCTACATTAAAATGAATTTCTCTTTTCTTTGTGTGTGTGTGTGTGTGTGCTCTTTCCATATGAATGTCTGAACGCTTGTGTGCACATACAGCCACGATTTCATTGGCGAGTTTAGCACAAGCTACAGAGAGTTGTCCAGAGGGCAGTCCCAGTTTAATGTATATGAGGTGGGTGACCTACCGGCTTTCACAGCTTTTCTTCTTCATGCATGCCTTTCTCTGAATGTTTTTCTAGCATAGGATGTCCTCTTAAAGGAAGAACTGACGCACAGCTTTATGCTTATTCTGTGATTAAAATAAGGAAATAAAACTGTAAAGTCTCATTATCTTTGAATTATATATTCTTATAACATTTGCACATTGTGAGTGATTAAGGAAGTAGAGGTGAAAGTGATTGCATGCTATCAGTTAAGTGAGAGGTGGCATGAATATACGATTTAACACACTACAACTCTAAGCAACTGGCCTCATGCTGGAGTGGTTAGTGTGTGTAATTGTGAGTAGGGGTGAAGGGCTTTTTCATCAGCTTGTCATCATTGATGCCTTTGTGTGGGTCTTACTGTCTGCATGACCATTTTGCTGTCAAACACATCTTCCCTTTCTAATCTCTCTTTCTCTCACTCACACAAACTGTTTATTTGAAGTGACAACTACTTGAGAGCAGTTATGGAACACTTCTCATCAAGGGCTAATAGCTTTCACCCTCTTAACCACTGTACCTCTGAGTGGACGAGTGTATGTGTGTGTGTGCTTTCCTGCATTTCCATCAAGTATGCTTTGCTGATTTTCCTGAAACTTAAAGACAGTTTTCCCTCTATTTACTGCAACAGATAATGTGGATTATGCCACAAAAATAGCAGAACAAGAATAATGTTGAAATTCCAACACCATGTTCATGTGGTGGCTCTGTAGTGTATGAGCAGTTGCCACTGATATGAAATTCAACATGTGTCTATATACTGAGAAAAGAATGGAAAGCTCGAAATTTAGTATAATTAAAGTCTAAGGGCATTTTCTGTTAAAGTAAGCGACTTTAACATGCTAATTGTTGTAATCCAACAATAAACATTTTAGGACATGGCCTAGTTGTTGAATTCTATGCAGCAGTGAGCTGACTTGGCATCAGTGAAGTCCAGTCCACCTGTGCTAGTCTTTTCTTATTAGACCTCTGCTACCATGTCTTGGTGCAAACATCCTTCTTTTATGTGTGTGTTGTATCATTCTATAGTCTATGTAGGTGAGTTGCTGTCAGTGAGGCCAACCATGCGTGGGCCCAACTTCCATGCAACTTCCAACATTTACAATGTACACTGTATGACCAAAGAAGTTGGACACCTGACCAATCACACCCATATATGCCATGTATATGATTTCAGATTTAATACCCTTTTCTGTTAGACATTCCACTCTTTCTTTGGAGGCTTTCCAGTAGGCTGTTGGAATTGATCTTCATTCAGCGATAGGAGTATTAGTGACCATGTACTGATGTTAAATGAGGAGGTGTGCAGTCAGCGTTTCAGCTTATACCAAAAGTGATGAGTGGCGTTAAGTTCAAGGATTGGTACACTCAAGAACACACAAGTTCTTTCACACCAACGCTGACAAAGCATGTATTGGATCTCACTTTGTGCACAGGGACATTATCATGCTAGAACATTCTTTAGCCTCTTAGTTTCAGTCGCTTGAAATTGTAATGATTCAACATACAATAACATTCTAGACAACTGTATGCATCAATCATTGTGGCAACTGTTTAGGGAGAAACATAAATTATATGGTAAGGTGTCCACAAATTTTGGCCATATAATGTATGTGTCTGACGGTGATGATGTTTGATATCTGGCCAGATCTAGCCATCTTCAGTTCTAGCTGGTTGATGGACTTCCATTGCAATTGCTCAGAACGGGGATAAGTTTCAAAATACATTATTTTATGAAATTTCTAGAAGACTACAGGTATAATAGATAGAGATTTTTATGAAAAATGCTTATTTTATATTCTTGCTTATTTTTTTAAGTGACTACCTCTTGATTTTCTGACAAATTTATGAAAAATGTCTGTCCCAACAGGTCATTAATCCAAAGAAAAAAGGCAAGAAGAAAAAATACCTCAATTCTGGAACGGTATGTAGAATATGTGCAGGGTGTAGGAGTAATCTGTGTAATGACATATGCTATCATTTACACATTTCAACTGTCAAATTAGTGCAGCTCTGATTGGATTTTTACTGTAAATGGATGCTGTGTATGGTAAAATTAATGAGGTGTAATAATTTCCTGGGGGCAGTCAGTATGCTCTGTTAGAACTGTCTTCTTGCTCTCTATCCATTGTTAGGTAACACTTCTGTCATTCCTCGTGGATACTGAAGTCACCTTCCTAGACTACATTAAGGGCGGGTGAGTGGCCATTTCTTGCAAGCACCAAAATATAGGGCAGATCAAAGCAAGTGTTACACATAGCTAGCAATTTTTTTGCTTTCAAAAACACAGCATTCAATGAGGATTTTTTTTTGTGTAGCATTGTTAAACACAATGTTGCTGTTCTACAGTGCAGAGCAGCAGGACTTTTGAATGTCACCTGTATCCTGCTGAGAGACTGGAGCGGAATGAATACACGCAGGCAAAAACTGTGGGTGGATAAGTCCATTCAAAGTGGTGGGGGGAGATTTGGTCAGTGCTAATCTTTGCCCAGGTGTGTGTGTGAGTGTGGGCTAAATGAAAGTCATTATGGTTACCTGTCACTCTAAGAAGGGTGAAAAAGGTTTATTCATGTGAACCAGACATCACGCCCACGTCAAGCAATGCTTTTTAGGAGGAAGGCCATATGCTGCTTCTTCTCAGGCGTCCATTTTAATGGCTACACTCTCCTTTTAGTCGCACGTGCTACTGCAGAGGTCAATGCACTGTGTCTGGATTCATGTCCTTATGGTCAGTGCAGTTTATCTATATCAGTTTTTAATGTAGAGTCTTTTTCTTTCCATTGATTCATTTCAAAGACTGTTATATTGGAGCAACACTTTTCAGAAAATTAGAGCATGTAAAGAATAAGCTCTCCTGACCAAAACTAGCCATATTTACCAGTTTTCTCTCTCTCTCTCATTCACTTGATGCTTTATCCAGACCATGGTCTTGGTGTTTCCAAAGCCTGGTATGATGGGCATGAGGCAGGAATACACATCAGATGGGACATTAGTCCATTGCAGGAAGCTATTCTCACAAACACTGCAGCAGGTTTTCAAACAGAGACCCCAGAGGAAACCCTTGAAAGTCTGCTTAAACAATAACCCAAGCTCGATTGAACTCAGGTCCCTGGAGATGCTACTGTACTATGCACATTAAAGCATCTTGATATTGATGTGCACATGGTTGAATGAAACTGAAAATAAAAACGAATGTTGGCAACATTTTTACATCATTCACATCCATGTAAATTTGACTTCTGGTCAGACAGAATAGACCTTTGCATTGGGGTCTGGCTTTGGCTATTTGGAATTTAGGTACAAAAGCTTTCTTGGTCTCTCCTACTCTAAAGTTCCCAAAGGTTATAGGTCTTAGGCAGGTGGGTACTCACTAGTTTCTTGCAGTGGAGTTTTTCCTCATACAGGATTGTATCTATGAGGTTTTGAGAACATGACTGTTCTTTATTTTTATTTTCTTGGCATCATGTGATCCCTTGCTCAAGGAACCAGAGAAATGCAGGTCAGGTGTGTGTGTTAGTTGATTGGATGGTAAAGTTATAGACATTCAGAGTCACACTCCTAAACACTTGCTGAAAAGTGACAAATTAAGTGACAAATTAAGAATCTCCAGGTGAGGATGAACTGTAGCATGTGCAGATAATAGATAACTCTATTATCTGTCTGCATGAAGTCCTTGATTAAAGTCATATAGCGTATGTTTTGAGGTTGTTTCTTTCTGTTCTGCCTTCCTTTTCATGCTTCATTCCTTTGCGTTCACTAAGCTGAGTGGAGTGATTGGCACTCTGTATGAAGTGCACCTCATTATCCAATAATTATGGGATAAGTGTTATTCAGGCATCTGCTAAATTGCGGTGTGTTTGATTTCTTTATATACAAATAATTGCCATTTCTACCGTTTCTGCCATTTCTGAACAAAGAAAATCATTGTACTTTTGAGATATATTATTACTATTTGGTCATAGTGTGTTTATAAGTGTCTTACATTTTCAGTCCATTGTGTACATGTAGGCAATGTTTTTTTCACAGTGCTTGTCAAGGTTTAGACGGTTAGCGACTGTTTAGGGTTGAACATAGCTCAGATTCTTTAATTCTTTAATCAGGATAATCCTCATTAGTCCCATGAAACCTAATCCATATTATAACGGTTTTATTTTTTTACCAGACCACAGCATGGACTCGATTAAGATTTCATCAAATGCTATTTTTTGTGTGCAATATACCCTAAAACGCAACATCTGAGCTTGGATATTAATTCTAATAAGTGGCTGTTAAATTATTGCTATGAATATATACTTTAAATTTAGCCAACATGATATAGATTTAATTATAAAATTGATCTGCAAATCAAAATTATAGATATTTGTGCAAATATAATATGCCATAAACCAAGATTAACTTGAGATTTAGGAGGAAGTGGACGGTCACTTTTTTCATGGATGTCAATAACATGGGATCAGAGCTGTTCAGTTTATTTAATTATGTAATCTATTATCATCACTCAGCTAACTGCAGCTGGCCAGACTTTTATTTGTTGTTTGTCATGTCTGGTACAGTATGATTTGAATGTGAATGTGATTTGAAACTTACATCATCTTTATTAGCGCAAGAATTTCATGCTATGATTGACTTTTCTGTCAATCTTTAGTACGTGAGCTCAAACCTGCTTGGTTTTTGTACATACCAAAGGTGTAGGAAATGGCTAGAAACAATGTGTTGTTATTTAGACCCCTTTTCCTACATACAGCAACAATCATTATTTCCCTAATATGCTTGGGAAATATGCTTGTGTGAGGCAAGATAAAACTGAAGATTGTATTTAAATATGTTGTCTCTGAATCTTGAATACACAAATATTGAACTTTTTTTCATGCTGCCTGCTGCTTACTAATTATATTATACTCATACCTGGCATACTTTAAATAAACAAGCCCTTTCTTAAATGGAAATACGACGGACAGGATGAAGAAAGAGCATCTATTCCATTTTTAGATCTATGGTAAGATCTGCAGATCCTAGATGGTTTTCTCTATATATTTACAAATGCAAAAAGTAAACAGTGTCAGCTGTGAACCATAATGGAAAGAAGCAGATGGTAGGTTATTATTCATCAGTGATATAGGGATTGTGACAGGGATGACATAAAGAGGATGAACAGATGAGTGAAGAATACAACATGACACATCCAATCATGTCAGTTTTCAGCAGTATAGGAAATGCAGTATGTATAATATGTGTGGTATACTGTATGTATTATGTATGAGTGCTATAGGTAGGCACCCAGAATTTGAACATTCATGTGCCTAAAAAAGTTTTCAAATTAAACTTTTGAATGGATGTGTAAATAATCAGACACATACTATTACATTTATTGCTTTGGCTACTCTCGTCCTTTGAATCTCATCTGCTGCCCTTAAGATGAAAATGCTGATCCAGAACATTATCTTAACACTTAGTACTGGATGATGTTATAATTTAAACTTATAGAGGTGTAAAGATGTTCTTTTCTTCCTGAAGTTGTCCTTCCTTCCTGAAGTTGTTTTTTTCTCACCACCTTGCCACAGAGAGATCACTTGTTAAGCTATACATTCAGACCCTTTGTTTGATAAAGTACAAATAATGTGAATGTACTAATGGTCCACTTATGTACCTTACATTCACTTCTCTGCATTTGTTATATACTGAATAGACTCCCCAGTTACAAGCATTTATCTCCTGAAAGGTTTAGTTTTGTACCGAGAGCACCACTTTTCTGTAAGGTTACAGAGTTTGGTAATCGACTGATTAGAAGGAAGAGAATTTCAGCCTCTCCTCTGTGACAAATCTCCTGCCTCCTGATCTGTCATCGTCCTATCCTGTCCCAGCTCCCCACCCTCCACCTACAACATCTGCTGGCATGAAGTGAATGTCATGAGGCATTTCCCAAGCATCTCACTCATGCATAAAAAATCCCTCCTGCATGCTTTTCCAGCAGAAGACGTGTATATTCTAGTAATTGTTGTTTTATCTCTGAGAGGAAGAATCGAAGCGACAGCTTGCAGGGGCTTCCAGGTGGTTTAAGAGTGTTACTGTGACTAGAGCTTTCGCTGTCTGGTGCAGTCATTTTCCTCACTATGCCTGTTTTATAGATATTTTTTTCTTTTTATTCATTTTCACAAAAGGATTGAGAGGAACATGTCTAGGGTGACAGGTTAATTATGTCTTTCAATTCACTGAAATGACATTGTTGTGTTGGGTTGGCAGGTTTGAGAAATAGCTCTTGGAAGTGTTGGTCAGATCGTATGGTGTTTGGGTGTATTTTTGCAAGTGTCATAAATCTATACTAGATCAGTTTTGACATGCTGATACAGCAACTTTAATTCCACTGTTTATTTTGATATTTCATGCAATTAAGATTTAAAAGGTCAGCTGCATAAACAGCCCAGTTCTGCAAGACCTCACACTTAGCTACACTCATAATGAAAATGAGTAAGATGGAAGTTGACGCAATGTGTTGCAATGTCCCCCCATCTTTAGCAGCTTTTTGCACCAGGATTAGTTCCGTTCTTGCTAATGTGGTGGCTTGGTAGTGTAGGTTTTCACACAGATAAAACCCGTCAAGACAGCTCGCCATCCATTATCCTCCACTTCACAGAAATCTTAAAGTTGTCATTTTCTACTCCAGTAGCCATCTGCAGCTTCAGAAACCCATGCAATGTAAAGTTATAAAACTTTTATCTCCGAATGAGGTGTCAGCTGGGGTTTCAGATGAGTTGTAGATCTGCAATATGTGGCTCCATCTTTCTGTCTTATTACCTGGATTCACGTTCACATATAACAGGCTCTATTATGCACACTTGAATTGCAGAGCGCTCCAGCAAGCAGCTGCTGCTGTTAAGCCTCTGTTTATTGAACTGTCATCTTCTATTGGAAGGCACTGATGTGCCATTAAGAGGAGCAAAGGAAATCTTGCTTTCTTTCTCTCTTTCTGCCCTCATGGATAGAGGTGCTTCCCTGTGGGGTCTCTGTTCAGCTTTCATTTGACATAAGCATTTTGTTCTGTCTGGGCACTGAAGGCAAAAGGATTTGATCTCATTAAGGAGTCGGGAAAGTACACTGCACAGAGAGACTGCTTTTGTTGTTTTTATTTTTTAATGGATCATTGCTTTCTTGAATATCCCTTCCTAATCTGTGTGTAAATACTATTTATAAGCCATTTGCCTTAATTAACAACTCGTGGTGTTAGGTCAGGCTAACTAATTAAGCGTGCCTGAGTTTGTTTCATGCTAGAGTACTCTAACTTCATGAAAGCCATTAGTTGCTTGTCGGTTGTGCAGACTGACAGAACTGAGGACTCCCAAGTGAACGTTATCCACCAACACAGCATGCGCATCCTTTTCACTCTCTACCTCTCTGTCTTTCTTACTGCCAGCTGATGATGACTTCCATACATTGTCAGGGACAAGACAGAAAAACAACTTTTCACACTCACGAGGCTAGTTGTGTATTTTACATACATGCTCACATTCTGTCTGGAGCATTTCAGGTGTTACATAAATTTTACCACTGAGATATCTGGAAATGTCAACATACTGTTTGATTTTTATTTTTTATTTTTTTATAGTTGGTACTGCAGGTTGAGCTTTTTCATGTGCAAGTATGCTGTGGCATCAAATGAGTATATGAAAAGTGTATTTATACAGTTCATTTGGTACCATGTATCTACAGCCAGTGGCTATTTCCGCAGGTAAACCTCCCATATACTATAATGAATTAGTAATAATCTGTCAGCCATGTCTATTTATCTGTTAGTGGAAAGGGATTACTGCTGACCAGAGATTACTTGGGTGGCAGACTATACCCAGGAAGGTATTTAACTGTGTGTTGTGCTGGTACAAGTGTATATCAGGTACAGTGGTGTTTCTGACTGGATCTGCTGGATGGTTAATTGTTCCCAGTCTGTAAACAGCATTTCTGTGGTGAGAAACTGATTACTGATGAAGAGCTGAAGGAAATTGTGTGAGCTCACATAATGCCCAGTGTAGAACACCACTATAAATACACAGGATAACATATACAATACCTAAGACAATGGATATTACCTAAGTCCTGTGGTCTTCCTGTCACCATGGCTACAGTTTTAACTGAATGTCAATGCCCTTAGCTTGCCCACTTCAGCCTGATTGATTTTTAAAATCAAGCGTATTATGAAATGATGACAAGGAAAAATATATGTAGACATAACATCATTCTGTCAGTGTAGGCAATGTACAATGAACTCCAGAATTATTCGCAGAATGAGTTTTGTGAAAATGAACAAGAATTAATATAGCAGATTAACACATGCAGTAAGTGATGCTTTGAGCTACATGGACATTGTAAAGCTGTACATAAATAAAAAATAAAAAAAATTAAATGTAGCGCAGTTTCAAAATTATTGGCACCTTTACAATGAATATTTTGTGCCAAGTGCCCTGTAGAGAACCTTGTTTAACAAGGTTAAAGACTCTTGTAGAAGGATCTTGGTCTTCTTCTCCATGAAGAACATTGTAGCCCCTTTATATTTCTAAGTTTGTGTTTATTTTTCAAACCATAGATTTAGTAGTGCTTAATTCTGAGAAAGTCAATGGGCAATGATTTTGTGTTTCTTTATGAATTTCTCTGTTGGTTTGAAATTGTGTTTGGCTCATAATTAAAAGCTGTACTCAGTTATAAGCTGTAGTTAACAAAAACAGTTTCAACAGCAGTAACCCAGATTTTTACAGTGTAATTCTGTAAACCACCGCTGCCAGTACTGTAGTTTTTTTTTTTCTTTTCTTTTGTTTGGTTTGGTTTGGTTTTTTACAGGATTTCTTTCACAGTAGTATCAAGTGCTTTTCTGTTTATGCAGTTCCCTTTGTCCCCAAACAGGCTGATATTGTGCATGACCAAAAAGTACGATGACCAGAACACAATGGCAATTTTTTATACCTGGAATAAAAATAGACAGCAGTTTCAGCAGAGCCACAATTCCAGCTGTGCTGTCTTTCAGGAAGGCTGTGGAAGTGTAAGACATTCTGTGTCAGATGTGCAGTGAGCTGAATCACCTAGCTGAAGGTGATTTTGGTCTGTGTAATGGAGCAGGGAGGGGAACAGGGAGGGGACTTATCACTGCTGTTTGCCCCTTCAGCTGGAGGCTGCACTCAGAGCAGATGGCCAGGGGAATGACCTGGGCAACATCTACATATTAGGGCATGTTCACTCAGACCTGCCTTGCTCTCTTCTTTTTTCTATTACCTAGCATCTGTTATAGAGCCAGGCCAGCATGGGGGTATTCCTCTAGAATAGTCAGTAAGCAGCAAAAACTTCCTTTGGTGTCTGTTGTTGAGCTGCTTGGACTAACTTGAAATACCATACCACATGAAAATGTGGTTATTAAATGCTTTTCTACTACTTGGAGAAAAAGATATGTGTTACAGTATCTGTGCAGTCAATTTCTGCTACGAAATAAGCCTCTAAGAATATGATAAGTACAGGGTGGAACGTGACTGGATGTGCAGTCGAAATCTCCCATAAAAGCATACTTTAAATTTTTTTATCCCTCTTATATCACAGCAATTTGCCAACAGTGTTTCATTTATTAAAGAATTAAAGAATGTCACAAAATACATTTTGAGCTTGTTTATTCAATTAATTGAATTTGTTAACAAATTCAGCTTGTTAACTAGAAACCACAAGCCCTCTGTCTTTAAAATTTTACCATAGCGAAAAACCTTAAAGGAACCATTTTATCTCTGACTGTTGGAAAGCACTGACACTAGAGACCCAAAAATAAATTAAGGCCTGGGCCTTTTGCTGTCCTTTTTTAAGGTTCCTTATAAACCTCCGTCCCGCTTGAGTATTGTTTTCCCTGCCTCCTTATCCACTTGTAGTTCCCTTAATTTTGTAGCTGCTGCATTTCATCAATGCAGCTGTTAACTGCAAATGTCTCTTTTAATGAGGTTGCCATCTTGGGTATGGATATCATGCTAATAAGCTCAAGCAAAAAGACTTGAGCTTGTGAGGAATGTCTGTTGTTGTCACTTTAGTTTTGATTCTGTGGCACTGAATTAATATATTCCCAAAGAGTTGTTCACAGCTGGCATCCAGAAGAATAATTAAACTGATGTTTTAATAGCAAACAGTGTGCTGTTTGTTTTCCAGGATTTATAATTTATTGAGGGATTACTACTGTGCATGAGTGTGTGGGGGATACATGTGCGTGTGGAGGCGTTTATGTGTGTGTGTGTGTGTGTGTAACTGCAGTAATGAGGATGGTATAACTAGAGAAGACAGGCCCATATTTAAGGCCTCAGTCTTGCTTGCTAACTACACACACACACACTCACACACACACCCATCCAATTCATGTTCTTCTCCCATTGTTACTGATATCTGAGTTCTACAACATACATGTCCACTGACAGGACATGTTTAAATATACAGTCTTAGTTTGTCCAGCCCTTGTCAGGGCCTTGCTGATGTATAAGATGTTCAATAAATCAGTTAATGTTCCAGAATATTGGTTACATAGATGAAAATCTAGTAAAGTAAAGTGCCATTAAAGAACTGTCATTTTAAAAGGAATATATCAAGACCACTATCACAAACTGTTTCACAGTCACTATCACAATAGCTGCTAAAATGTAATTCATGAAATTTGTTTAATGGATGTTCCACAATGTAAAACATAATTGTAAACAGATAAATAAAACATTGTTAGTGTTGGCAAGAGTTAGTTGCAGACTTTGAGGATTGATTTGAATTAATTTCTTATGGGCAGTTGAGCTCCTTGATTATTGCATTTTTATGGTATTGTCAGGATTTACACTTGCAATCTCTTGATAACAAGACAAGACGCACTCGATACAGCCAGACAGCATACTTTGTATTTGCTTGTTTAAAGCTTTATTGTTATTAAAGATCACAGTGTTCACTTGTGGAACTTAAAATATATTACATTTAATTATATTATACTGTATTGTGTATAGACAATATTATTGGTCACTGAATTTTCTAAGGGTCCATAGAATGTTTACTTTTCTTAATGGTCTGATGCTTTGAACTGAATCAGAAGCTTAACTCTGTTCCCCTACATTAGGCATTACTAATATAAAAGTACTGTATTATATTAATGCCCATAAGTTTCCAACCCATATTGTTTTCATTTCCTTCACAATATGGTAAAAGACTGCAATTAAATTCTCTAACCCCTTTGTATTTAACTTGCTTTTTTCTATTACATGATAGATTTGTTCTCCCGCAGAGATATATGTACTTTAAATATCTCTCAAGGTGACAGCTTTATAAAATCCTGGTTTTAATTTAATTGAGCCCACTGGCTCTTGCTAGACATTATTACAAGTAGGTTGAAGCCTGAAAAAATAAATTTTCCCTTTTCTCTCTTTTTTGTTCTGCAGGACTCAGATTAATTTCACCGTGGCAATTGATTTCACCGCCTCAAATGGTGAGTGCAACGGTCACCAGTGGGCTGTTGGGAATTACTGAAATGCATACAATTCAGGCCCAAACAGCTGCCATTGATAGCCCTCCTCCAGCATAATGAGCGAGGTGTAATGTATTAAAGAGCCATGATCAGCGTGATGAGGATGATTGCTTTTAGATCCATTCACAGAGGCACAGCATGTGAATGAGAGGTCAAAGCCTCACCAAATTAAAGGGCCGCTTCCATTATATCTAGTTTAGAGAAATGATGAAGTAGCTTTCAGCGAGCAATGACCTCTAGATTCAAATGCTACCTGTCGAGTAGGAGCAGGAGAGCTATAAGCATGCAGAAAATTTCAGAGCCGTTTTAATATAAAAGACATTTGACTAATCAATGAGGAAATCAAACTACTGAAGCACAAAAAGTCTGTGCTATGAGGCCATGGGGTATGATAGACTTTAGAATTTAGGTGTGACATGCACCTGCTGCTGGCAGGAAGCTCAAATTAGTTAATTGTCATTATTTCCTTTCGAACAAGCTTGCATATTCTGCATTTAAATGGAGTCGTCAGTTTTCCATGTTGATGAAAATATTCTCTGATTAGCCCATTCCTCTGCTAATAAGTATTTCAGAATAATTTTCTGATAGCTCCTAGTTCATGAGTTGTTGATATTCCCATGGCAAAACCCATGAAAGTTCAGACTATCATCAATGCAGTTTAATTACAGTGCAATTTTGGTTTCTTAGTAATTACTCAACACATGCAGGAAATGTTAATTTTCCTGACAGGTTTGTTTTGTTTCCACTCTCTCTATACTCTTATTTATAAGTACAGTCTGCTAGCTAGGTAAATAATTTGCCTCAATCATTAGCTACCTGCCATGCTCGACTCCATCTTTCCCAGTTGCCTAGCAACAAAGTTCTTATGATCTAAACTTGAACGGTATGCATACTACACATGTGAGAATCTTTAATTGGTATGACATATACAGTCTATCATATTATCTCTTTCCTTTCCTTCAAGTCTGTGCTCACTTAAAGAGTTAAAGCTCAATATTGACCTATGATTTTTTTTTCTGGTCACTAGGCAACCCTGCCCAGCCAACTTCCCTGCACTACATGAGTCCATACCAGCTGAATGCTTATGGCATGGCTCTCAAAGCTGTGGGAGAGATCATTCAGGACTACGACAGTGACAAGATGTTCCCAGCGCTGGGCTTCGGTGCCAAGCTGCCCCCCGACGGGCGCGTATCCCATGAATTCGCACTAGTGAGTGACCCACTGTAACATTAGAAACTCACAAATCTGTTGTTTCCAGCTGGTGAGAATTGCTCTTTTTCCCACTTGTGCTATTTTTTACAGTGTTTATTTTATTCTTCAGTCGGCATCTGTAGATGCATTACAACCGTAAACCATAAACACACACGTCCTGACAGCTCCTCCCTGCACGTACAACTCCTCCAATAATGTTTTTAATCATTGACTGACAGTTAATATATATTCAGAATGCTGCCTACAATGATGAATGATGACTTTCTTACTGTGAACTGATATAAAATATCACATAATGGTATCACATAAAGGCTTTCCATCTATGTCAGCTATTAGATCAATTATCATATTTGGAGTTTATCGCATTGTAAATGCATTAGATGAAATGACAGTGTAATCACAAAAAGAGAATGTCAGAGTTGTTTTCGACTGTGTAAAGCACACAGTATATCTGTGCAGGTGGAATTATGTTGTTTGACAGTCAGTGTATCGAATTCACTGTTGCTTCCTGTTACAATTTCAATAATGATAGCTACAATTTCATCAATTGGTGAAACAGCATTTTACATCCTCTCATTTGGGACAAATCAACAGCTAGGATTGAATTAGTCTGACCGAAGTCCTTTTTCTCACTTAAAAATATTGCCTTTCGCCTGTAGTACAGTATATACAAGCTTGTGTTAGATGAGAACAGAAACAGTGTAGGTGTGGCTGCTTCCATTTATTAGCCAATTAAATCTTTGAATTAACTATATATAAATAAATATATATATATTTTTTATCCTCCCGTTTGTCCCACGCAATGGCAGCGTTCGCTGTTTTGTATCAGATCATTTGATCCACATGATTTGGCACAGGTTTTACGCCGGATGCCCTTCCTGTCACAACCCTCCCATTTTTATCCGGGCTTGGGACCGGCATTGAGAGTTAACTTTTCAGTGGGATCCTGCTGCTGTACCACCAGGAGGCCCTTTGAATTAACCATATATTTTCTTAAATAAAAATACTACAAATATCCAGAGAAAATATCATTAGGGTGTACCAGCTGTCACGGCCGGGATCCTTGCCCTAGGCGGGGCTCAAACCCGGCCGTCCGTGGCGCGTGTGCCCACACCGGCATGCGGTTGAATGTAGACCCAGACACAGGATTCAGCGAAGCGCTGCTTTATTAAATAAAGACAGGACATGGGGAAACAGAAGGGTGACGAGACATGGCGTGGTAAACTGAGAATACTGAAGACTAATACTAAAGACGAACAGGAGAAGAGCCGGACTGGAACCACGGCACAAGTAACAGCAAAACAATCACGGACAAAGACAGACACAAAAGGATCCCTATTTATAGGGCTAGACATTAGGGTAAACTGGGTACAGGTGAGACAATCAGGGGAGAGAACTATAGGACAGGTAATCACAAGACACATGAACAAGCAGGTTTCTGGGGTTCACCTGCCAGCGCCTTCCTCAGGCCTGGCAGGGAACAGTCCAGCAGTTCCTGACACTAGCACTCTTTTTAGGATTGTGAAAAGGCTTTATTATTAAGAATGGATAAGTGGGGGTTTAAGAGAGAGTCTTTTTCCTTTGCTTTGGGTCCTTTTTCTATGAGTAATAACTAATCATTACTCCAGATTGTCATATAACATGTATCTCCTTTAAAGCTTTAAAACATCACTTTCTTTAGAATATTGCATCGATGCAGCTCAAAGACGGCAATTTTTACAGTAAATCCTCAGCACAGCTTAAATTACCAGTTTAGCTAGGGGATTCAGAATATAATATTACAGCAGCTAAATGCAATAAAGTTGGTCTTTATTCCATTTTTATGAAACATATATATATCCCAATACTCCACATTACACAAGACATTTTGTATTGACTTGAATGTTGCATGTTCAGTGAGCTTTAGTTTGTCCCTGTCATGTGCTTACATGTTGTTGAACAGGCTACAGAAGCTGCAATATGGCCAGTGAAGAGCGTGCTTTATCCATAATGACAGACAGATGCTGCACCATCTGGGATACAGACCTTTTACATGTATTGCATATAGAATGAATAAATGAGCATTCTGAGGAAAAATTCAAGCCCTGTAACACAATGTCAAGGCATTAAGGCTAGGAAGATTCAAATATTATTAAAATGAAAAGAAAAATATGAACTGAATGTTTATTTTATGCTAATTAAATTTATCCTAGTGTAGTAGAATTATGTTAATGTTAATGCTATAGTTATTATTTTTTTTATTGTGATATAACACATAGCAGTAAAGGTTAAAAGTGTCATTACAGCTTCATTTGCATGAAACATGACAAAATTTCACCGCATTGCCCTTGTTTATTAGAAAATTCCTAAGCTCCTAAGAGTTTGGGTTGCAAATATAGGTATTTTAGGCTTTTAAGTATGTGAAGATAACATTTTGTTTTGAATGAGTGGGCTAAACTGATGCTAAGGCTATCATGGTGTATTTACAGCTTCAACAGCTCAGTTTCACTGAGTTCTGACCTGCAGATCAACTCATTGATCCACATTGATCCAATCCTTCGATCCCTGGATTAGTGTCTTAGTGGTATTTTTGTTTGTTTACTCTGCAGAATGGGAACCCACAGAACCCATACTGTAACGGAATAGATGGTGTAATGGAGGCATACTACCAGAGCCTGAAGTCTGTGCAGCTTTACGGCCCCACCAACTTCTCACCCGTCATCAACCACGTAGCAAGGTATGCATGCATTCCCACCTACGTATACATAAGTCTGAATCCCCATGAAAACCTGCTTACTCTGAGCTTAAAAGTTTTATTACAGTCAGCTGCACATTTATTGGCACCCTGCAGAGTTATTCAGGACAGAAAATATTTATTTATTTATTTAATTTGGGATTTATTTTATTTATTTATTTATTTAAATTCTGAAATTTTCCCGTTTCCCCCGAAATTGCATTTGAAATAAATGCAGTTTATCATGTTAGACTGAGAGTCACTAATTTAAGGATTTATCTAATGTAAGGTTTGTTCTGTTGTTCTGTGTGTGTGTGTGTGTGTGTGTGTTAATATCAAATCATCTCTAGAAAGATCAATACGACCCAGAGGCTGTTTGTTTTGCTTGTTCTTTTGTGCGTCATAATTAGTTTACACTGTGATCGATATGTACCCCTTGACTCCGGGGCTTGCTGAGCCTTGTGTGAGTTAATAAGGTGTGTGTGAAAAGGTGGGAGTTCACATGATTTATAGAGTAAACACTGCACTACAATGCTTCCTGCACTACAGGGTAGTATGAATCAAATGGCTAGCTCATAGTCAGGCATAAATAATGTCACTCTGTCATGTCGTTATATGCTTTATTTAATATATGAATCATTGCATACAACTTTTGTTCATTTATGGTTCATACATCAGTCCTTTTTGTGTAACTACACGGCTCTGACATTAGTGCTAGCTGTATTTCAATGCCAGGTTTATATTAATGTGCTTGTTCCTATACAGTGTCATTTATGTAAAAACTAATTCACAGGGATTTGTTATAGCGAAAACTCAACATAAACAGATTTTTTAAAAATGCAGAATTGTTGAAATGTTGATATTTGATATATAAAGAGATATTTACTGAATATTTTTGGAAGGAGTCTGAACTTAAGAGGTCAGATATTAAGGTAATATACTATTTTGTAGACATTCCACAACATAATATATAAGTTTACATGGCTAAAAATTATGTTATTTAGAGATAATGCTTAGGAATGTGAAAAAAATAAGCAAGGAAATACGCAAGGAGCATGCCTTATGCAAATAGTGAGCAAATACAGTAGTAGTATATAGTGTTTATAGACCTGATTATAATGAGGTGGTGTGTTAGATTAGGATAGGATGATTTGGAGTCCAGTGCTTGCTCATATGTTGGAGCTTGGAGTGTGTCAGCTGACTGGGGACTGTGGGGAAAAACTCGGTCAGGTCCATTTTGATGGAAGCGGGCAATGACACTAACAAGACAAATACACACATACTGCAGATTGAGCAAATGCAGAACACAAACAATAAAAGGTATTTAAAAATTTATAAAAGAAAAAAAAACTGCAAAAAGGTAAAAAATATATATTTTTAAAAATATGTAGCGTGAAATTTGATTCATGATTTATGGTGTATAATTTTCATTACAAAGATTTTAAAGTGAAAAGTTCAAATAAGCATGACAGATAACTTTTATAGAAGTGGTATCATAGCAAATGTGTTAGTAATAAATGTATAAAGTGTACTAACTTACTGGCATTGTTTCATACATTTTATGTAACATAACAGTAACATCATTAAACACCTTAATTAACTTTATATGATGCATAATAGATCTAAGTGTTAATAAACAGCTGCATGCCACTATACAGTATATAGTTTAGAAATAATTTATTACAAAATTTTAATTGATGAAAGTGGATTAACATCCACATTATAGAAACAGATTATTATAATCAGTCAATACATAAGAATATACTGCTTGCCTATAAATAGTTTATAAATAGCAGTAACTGTTAATTGGAATAAAGGGGATTATTTTACTTACAATTGCATATTTGTGAATAATGAACCTTAATTAATGACACTCAAAGAACTGCTCTTTCAATACCCATCCATTTATCCATATATGCCTGTCCAGGTCATGTGGAAATAAGACTAAGCAGAGACTAAGAACAGTGCTCCCTCTTACTAGCCACATCCCCTAGCTGCTCTATGGGGATAACCAGGTGCTCTAAGGCCAGATTTGGGATATAATCTTTCTATCTGCTCCTTGCTCTGTCCAAAGGTCTTCTTACTGTTGTATATTCCCAAAACACCTCCCCAGGAAGGCATCCAGGAGGCATCCTAGATGTCTGAACCACCTGAACTGGCACCTTCTGACACAAAAGAACAGCGACTTTACCTTGAGCTCTCCCTGAATGTCCAAGCTTCTCACCTTATCTCTAAGGTTGATCCCAGCCACCCTACGGAGGAAGCTAATTTCCACTGATTGTATCCGTGACCTCATTCTTTCGGTCACTACTCAGAGCTTGTGACCATAGATTGACCGGTATATCAACAGCTTCGTCTTCCAGCTGAACTCTCGTTTCACCAAGACAGACCAGCACACTGCATGCATAACTGATGCTGCACCAATCTGTCAGTCAATATCTCACTCAATTCTAGTCTCACTGATGAAAAAGACCCTGAGATACTTAATCTCCTCTGCTTGAGGCAGCATCTCATTTCTGGAAGGGAGCAACGCAACCTTTTCCAGCTGGGAACCATGTCTTCAGATTTCAAAATCAAACAAGACACACTCTTGCAGCAATATGTAATAAGTGCTTTGAAATATAAAAGGTTTATTTGAATATTTGCTTCTAATCTGAAATATTTTTAACATATACAGCTGTCAACCTGATTGTGTGCTATTCAGCTTGACATGTAAAAATTACACTAGCTGTTCATAATAAAAGACATGCTAATATTTGGTGTCCATCTTGCCGAGCAGGAAATGACAACATGTCAGAGGGGTGACATGTAGAGCTGCCCAGCTTAACAGACCCATTGCCACTGATTCTTTTGTCACACACACACACACACACACACGTGCGTGTGTATTGACATCAGTGCTGAAGGCTGAGCTGTCAGTGCACACTGCTGTCATCTCTCTGTGTGTTTTATCTCGACGTGTGTGGCACAGCTCACACCCACACGATTTAATGATATACAACTAAGCTGTTACAATAACGCTCAGAAATCTGTGCTCTGTGTATAGCTCACAGGCTCACTATCTATAAATGAGCATGGAGAGAGAGTGGGAGATGCAAAACAGTCTTTAAAATTAAAGTAAAAAGAAGTTGCCGGTTTGCTGCTTAAATATCACCGTGCCATTCGGACCAGAGGGAATGCAAAATTTACAAACATCATGATAAAGAAAAATTTAATTCCACTTATAAACAGATGATAATTAAGACTGCTAAGCAGAGCCTGTTCTGTTCAGTTTCATTTAGTTGGACGTTTTATTTTTATCACATTCTTTATGACTAGGTTGCTAGGTTCTGCTAGGTTGTATTTACATTGTTTTTGTCGTGGGTGTGTTTAGTTGTCAGGGTTCAAAATTGTTGAAATAAACACTGTTTATTCTGTATTATTTTATTTTAAATAGACTTACATTATACTTTTACCAGTCAAGGCCAAAGACTAAGCCTTTACAGATAATCCATGAGTAAGGTTATTGTGGCAGAGGTAAAAAAAAAAAAAAAAATACTAAGAACATTTAAAATGGTGCTTTGAGGCATTATATTAACAAAGAGAGATGACTCAGTATCAGCCTTGAGATACCACAAGCACAGGTGAGTACTGGTGTCAACATTATCAACAGTTACATTATTTACTGTCCAGTGTCACGCAAATGAGGATGAGGTTTCCTTCTGAGCCTGGTTCCTTCCTCATATCATCTCAGAGAGATTTTCACCATCGCCTCAGGCTTGCTCATTAGGGATAAATGTTTGGGATAAATAGTAACTTAACTTCAAACTTTATGATTTTTTCTATGTTTCTATACTTCTGTAAAGCTGCTTTGAGACAATGTCCATTGTTAAATAAAGACATGAAATGCAAATAATGCAAATAAACTGAATTGGTGTTAGAGGTTAGTCAGAGAACCATCTTAATGCACTTGATGCCAAATTAATGTCATGTATGTGTTGTCCTGCAGGTATGCTGCCTCTGTGAAGGACGGTTCTCAGTATTTTGTCCTCCTCATCATCACAGACGGAGTCATCTCTGACATGGCCCAGACCAAAGAGTCCATTGTTAATGTAAGCATCCCATCACTCACACTTACAGTAGATCAACAATATAAAATGATGTGTTATGTTATTTAGTGACATATGATGACAGGTTTAATCACAATATTATTATAATATTGAAATGACTGAGAAATTATCTCTCTTCTCGAATGCAAAATGCTTCACAGATGCTTGATATGTTTACTTAAAACTGCTTATAAAAAAATAAGTTCGCAAACTTCAATCATGACGTGGCTTAAATATAAATTATTGTTAATGTGAGCATCATTTTGCTCAGATTGCAAAACCTTGAACAGTTTCTGTTTGCCAAACAGCCTATACACTCCTCCAGTTACACTAAATGAAAAATAATAACTGTATAAACACTTTTACAGGGTAGTGTCCCCAATCTTTTTTTTTTTAACTTATTATTATTATTATTATTATTATTATTATTATTATTATTATTATTATTATTATTATTATCTTGAAATTGAATATGATTGATATTTGAGGAAGCAAATTTATCTTGTGTTTGAAATTAATATGATTTTATTTCATGATTTGTTGTGCTTTTATACATTAAGTACTTAAAACAAAAGTAAGAGAAATCCCAACATTTCTTTTTGTATAAGTCTTGTCAGTTTTGCATGGATCTATCATAAATGTTCCTGCGTCTTCTAAAATCCATATAGAGAGAAATGAGCAGTGCATGATTTATTATTTGAGGCATATGCTTTCCCCAACATTTTACAAACATTTATAAATCCTGTCATGTTAGCTCATGAACGACTACAAGCTTACATATATGAAAAGATCCTTGTGTTTGGTTGCTGTGCTAACTTCTTTCTACCAGACTTGGTGGTTTTAGCATGAGGGTATGTTTTTGTTAGAAATTCTAAAGCACTTCTTTATAAAAGTTGCTCAGTGTCTCCCAAATGCTCTGAATCTAAATGTAAATATGTGGCCACTTAAAGCCACTCTCATTTCCATATATAAACTCAATGAAATTCCTTTTGCCATTTGAGATTTTCAGTCAAACCTTATTTGCATGAAAGGAATAGGAGAAGATTTTTGAAGAGGAGAGATGAAAAATAGATGGAATGGAGGTTTCCTGTATAAAGGACAATAAATTTAACTGATGAAGCCAGTGAATATCAAGACTTCCCTCAGATTAGTCATGCGTAATCACACTCACACTGTCTTTCTCCTTTTGTCATTTCGATAGCACTCATCCACTCTCCCTCTTTCTCATAGCTACAGACACCTGTCATATATGACGTGTCACTCAGAATGTGCTCTTTGAAGACTTTATTACTTTTTCATGGCAGATCCATGGTGGTCTGCAGAGCACGTTCAAGCCAGCTCAATATTTTACTCCACTATAGCCACCACCAGCTGGATAATTAAGGCTGCTTGTCTTATCTTTATTATAATTCTTGATCAATCTCTCACTTGTTTTTACTTAAGGCTTCATGTCTTCCCATGTCCATTATCATCGTTGGTGTTGGACCAGCAGAGTTTGATGGTAGGACCCTATTTACTTTTATTTCTAATACTTTATCTGCATTTTAAATGGCTTATTGTATACTGTAATGGTTTACTCTAAGTTTTGAGTACATGGCTGGTATGAGAGTAACATCTCAAAACAAATGATATTGCAACGCACTACACAGTGCAATACAGTTATTGTGCACTACAACATACATCACTGACCTGCAGCTTCTACTGCAGGGGCATTTACTTAAATGTCCTCTGAAATCCTCGATGCTCTATAAAAATAACTGTCAGTACTCTACAAAATTTCTCTAAGTCTCTGGTTTAAACATTTCACTTTTCCATTTTTAACATGGAACAATGTACACTAAAAATACATAAATATCTGATTTGAAAAATGTCACTCTGTACTTCACGATGTTTCTTCTAACTTTCTTTCAAGCACTGTATTGTACTGACTTGTATATCTACTTAATGTTCCACCTGTTCTGATGCTCAGCCTTTCCAGTTTCATTCCATCACATTTGCTTTGGAGCTTTTGCCTGCACCTCCATCATTCTCTCTCTCTCTCTCTCTCTCTCTCTCTCTCTCCCTCTCCCTCTCTCTCCTGCTGACTCTCACTGAGGCGTCTCAGTGCGTGACTGAATGTAATTTGCCGGCTGCCTCCTGCTTTATTGTGGCGCTCAATGTGGAGTCGCTGTACGAGCTCCGTGTGAGAGCTGGCTGTGAGAAAGAAAGGTCCATTTAATATGACAGTGGTATCTCTCTCTAGCTCAAATTCACACACACACACACACACACACACACACAGACACACACATACGCACATAGATCCAGCAGCTTGGCATCGCAGATGTTAAAATAAAGAGGCAATAAGGACTAACACACACATACACGAGCCATTCTCAAACTCTCTGCTAGCTTCTCTTTTCTTCATTTTTCTATTTTTTCCCCATATTTCTGTATCCTCTGTCTGCCCTCATTTGTCTGTATGTCATTCTCATTCAATTCTCCCCCCACCCCCTCTCTCACACACACAAACACACACACCACACACACAAGCACAGTTTCCATGCCACTGGTCAAGCGTGTGTTAGTGAGCTGATTATTTTTGTCTGCAGCAATGATCGAGTTGGATGGGGATGAAGTCAGGATCTCGTCCAGGGGCAGATATGCAGAAAGGGACATTGTGCAGGTAAGATGTTCTTCTCTCTCTCTCTCTCTCTCTGTCTCCCTCTCTCTCCCTCTCTCTCTCTCTCTCTCTCTCTCTCTCCAGCCTGCAGTGCATTAACACATGCTTACACAAGCACAAACTCAAACACATAAAACGCTGTATAATTCAAACTTATTTTACAGTACAAAAAAATTAATTAAGTAAAATAAATACATGAAAAAAATAAAAATATAAATAAACTACGTAAAAAATAAATTCAAATAAAAAAATAAATAAACATTGTTCTGCTTCATGATTGGCCCAGTAGCTTCCATGATTTTCCTATCAGGATCTGATGGTTTTAATTCATTCCAATAGTCTGCTCATTCTTGATTTCGTTACAGAAACATAAAAAAGAATATTTCCAAATTCCCTTCTACATATACACAAAGACTAGATAAGACAAGCTTCCTTGTTTCATTACACACAGCATTACCCACATTGCAAAATATTCTCTAAGATGTTTCATGGGAAATCCATTAGGGACGCCTGTAACTACAACACGATTCTCTGAAAATATGAGACATTAGAACAGGGACATTAATAAACAGCATTTGTGTTTATACTGGTTCCCTGTGTTCAAATAAGTATTGTTGTATATTTGTGGTAGATCAGGATTTTAAAAATAGTTCACAGCATATAGAGGGTTGTGGGAGTGTGTGATTTGAAAGGATCTCTGTGGAATTTGCACTTAATTCACACGCACAGAAAAAAACACAACACCAACACCACTGATGCCCTGAGCATATCGAATATAGCAGGACGATGTGTTTTGAAGGATGTGAGCAATACGGTATATACTCTCTGTCTGCTTATAAAATGTGTGTATTATTATTCTGTTTGTTATGTTGGCTTGTTTTCATTATGTCTGCTTTTAAGGTTTATGGTAACGGACGAAGAAATACATAAAAAATGTGACTATCAAAAATCACTTTTTTTTTCACAGTTTTTAGGTCTTTAGATCAAAATGTGTCGAGAAAAACACATGCTGTTTTATCAAGAGTGTCAGCTTTTAAAGCCTTTGGTAGTGTTTATTTCTTGCACAAGCAGAGCACAAGGTCTTTGTTCAATTTATTGAAAGAAATAAAGCATTTGCTGATAGGAAAAGTGTTGTTTTTCTATTGTAACCTCATATTTTGGTTTTACTCGCATATTATTGGATTGGTTTCCACTGGGTAGGAAAAAACATGTTGTTAACATGTAATTTTCCTGTCTAGTAGAAATGCCTGTTTCTTATATTCCCATATTTTATGAGATTGTACCAGAGGCTGCCATTATTGCACCTTTAATAATGTGTGCATTAGCGTGTTAGAAGACATTAGAAGAGGTACAAGGCTGTCTGTGTTTCACTTCAGCCCCCTCAACCTCATTAGAGCAGATGGAAGGAGACTCCTACAGCCGTCTGTCTCCCTCTTTTCCTATTCCCACCTCTCTACAGTCTTCTCTCTTCCTTCATCTGTTCCTTCCTCCTATCTCTCATTCTCTATTAACTGTGTGAAAGCGAGAGCCAACCCCCCCCCCTCCATTTTCCCCTTCAACGTTTTAGCAGCCACGCTAACATGATCTGATCTAGTTACTCATCATAGTGAGCATAAAAGGCATGTCTGACTGAGCAAATATTCACACTCATACACCAGTGCATCTGACCCTGTTCCTCCTCTCAGTTGCAGCATTGTAGCTCCACTCTCTGAGTCTTAAGTCAAAGCTGTAAGTCTTAAGGTAATTTGGCTCTCATTTTGAGATGCTTTTAACCTGCCTGCCATTGTGTGGCTGATTGCCTCCGCAGTACTATTATGCAGATGCCAAATATTTTGTACGGTTAAATGGCATGTATGCTGAATAATTGCAGTTTTCAAATCAGCATTGCAAATTTCTTGCCAGGTTTTGGACGAATTGAGCTACGTTCTTGTCGCCAGAGCCGTTTACGTCATGTTTTAATTCTCCCAGGAAGGGTTGCAAAGTTAAAAATGCCATCATCAGTCACCGCAGCAGGAAGTTAACTTTTTTAAGCGAAGGTAATGTCGCACTCAGATTAAATCACAGGCCCTTAATACTACTTCTAAAAAGTCTTTGTTCTCATTAGGGGTTTTCTCATTTAAACTGTGAAAAGTGCTTTTTCACTTTAAATGTAAAATTTTTCGAAATGCACAGGTACTTAACAGGATTTATTTTCTCATCACGTCCTGCTAATTAACGAATCATTTCATATTCCTCAGTTCTTCCTTCTCAGGGTCTCTCACCTTGCTGCTCTATTAGAGAAAAATAAGAATTACATAAGCGTCCACATGCTGTGGTGTTGCCAATGCGCTGAATTGGATTTCTAGTTAATCTTTAAGAGACACTTTTTCATGTGGAGAAACAAGACCTGTGCCTTACAAACACACAGGCAGACACAAATTGACCACCACAATTAGCACATAAACTGGAGTGATCTATTAATGTAACTATGCAATTCACGTAGATGTATCTTAGTAGTCGTAATAATAAAAACAATAATAATAATAATAATAATAATAAATAACAGTGTTCTGTTTATATAGAGCCTTCTACACTCCAAAAGACTATGAGGACGAATGTTTACTCATAAAATGGACCTGGGGAAAGCTATTTGAAAGTTTGCTTGTGTTATAGTTATTTTGCTCACAACTATTGACTATTACATATCACAGAGCAATCATGAAGCCAATAGACTTTTGTACACAAGCCTCATGTCATCTCAGGGAGTTTTTCTTTGCCACTGGCATCTTTATACATACCATATACTATCTGTATATTCACTGTATATTATCTGCTATTGTTGTACATACATTGTACATAATGCACACATTTTTAGCACAATTATAATTACACCTTTCACTTTATCTGCTGTAAATACTACCTGCACATACTTTTCTATGCACACTCTAACATAGCCTTATTTATTTATCGATGTACATATTTACATACACTATATTGCCAAAAGTATTCGCTCACCTGCCTTGACTCGCATATGAACTTAAGTGACATCCCATTCCGAATCCATAGGATTCAATATGACGTCGGTCCACCCTTTGCAGCTATAACAGCTTCAACTCTTCTGGGAAGGTTGTCCACAAGGTTTAGGAGTGTGTTTATGGGAATTTTTGACCATTCTTCCAGAAGCGCATTTGTGAGGTCACACACTGATGTTGCACGAGAAGGCCTGGCTCTCAGTCTCTGCTCTAATTCATCCCAAAGGTGTTCTATTGGGTTGAGGTCAGGACTCTGTGCAGGCCAGTCAAGTTCATCCACACCAGACTCTGTCATCCATGTCTTTATGGACCTTGCTTTGTGCACTGGTGCACAGTCATGTTGGAAGAGGAAGGGGCCAGCTCCAAACTGTTCCCACAAAGTTGGGAGCATGGAATTGTCCAAAATGTCTTGGTATGCTGAAGCATTCAGAGTTCCTTTCACTGGAACTAAGGGGCCAAGCCCAGCTCCTGAAAAACAACCCCACACCATAATCCCCCCTCCACCAAACTTTACACTTGGCAAATGCAGTACCGTTCTCCTGGCAACCGCCAAACCCAGACTCGTCCATCAGATTGCCAGATGGAGAAGCGCGATTCGTCACTCCAGAGAACACGTCTCCACTGCTCTAGAGTCCAGTGGCGGCGTGCTTTACACCACTGCATCCGACGCTTTGCATTGCACTTGGTGATGTATGGCTTGGATGCAGCTGCTCGGCCATGGAAACCCATTCCATGAAGCTCTCTGAGCACTGTTCTTGAGCTAATCTGAAGGTCACATGAAGTTTGGAGGTCTGTAGCGATTGACTCTGCAGAAAGTTGGTGACCTCTTCGCACTATGCGCCTCAGCATCCGCTGACCCCGCTCCGTCAGTTTACGTGGCCTACCACTTCGTGGCTGAGTTGCTGTCGTTCCCAAACACTTCCACGTTCTTATAATACAGCTGACAGTTGACTGTGGAATATTTAGGAGCGAGGAAATTTCACGACTGGATTTGTTGCACAGGTGGCATCCTATCACAGTTCCACACTGGAATTCACTGAGCTCCTGAGAGCGACCCATTCTTTCACAAATGTTTGTAAAAACAGTCTGCATGCCTAGGTGCTTGATTTTATACACCTGTGGCCATGGAAGTGATTGGAACACCTGATTCTGATTATTTGGATGGGTGAGTGAATACTTTTGGCAATATAGTGTATTTATCTGCACTTGTTCATTTGCACAATTTCTACTGTTTGCACTTCTGGTAGATGCTAAACAGCATTTTGTTGCTATGAACCTGTACTTTGCAATGACAATAAAGTTGTATCTATCTATCTATCTATCTATCTATCTATCTATCTATCTATCTATCTATCTATCTATCTATCTATCTATCTATCTATCTATCTATCTATCTATCTATCTATCTATCTTTATTTACCTCATGATGGATTGAAATCTGCAATTAAATTTCTGCAAAGCTGCCTTGTGCCAATGTCTTTGTTGAAAGTGCAATATAAAAAAAACACTGCACTGAATTGATGTATTGCCACATTTTGCAATAACAAACTAATCAGATATTGTCTGATCAATGGTTCACAAGCCTTTTGCAGCCAGGCACTCTTTTAACTGCAAGATAGATTGCACTGACTTTTATATTACAGATTTATCAAACTATTCAAATATTAAGCTCATTGTTCAACTGTGTACAGTGATATTTTGGCTATTTTCTATATACGTATAGCTATAGGGTATTATGGCTATTCTTGATTTTTTTTGCATTTGAAAGTCAATGGTCTAAAATTTTATAGTTTTTGGGTTTGTTATTTTGTGTATGTAGTTTTTAATTTTTTTAGGTTTTTGAGTTGTTGAGGTTTGGGTTAAACCCATCCAAGTAATGGAATCAAAAACCCTATGATATATATACTTCAGTAATAAAAACAGTATACAGCTAAGCATTTGTGGACACCTGACCATCACATCCATAGGTATTAAAAGCAAAAGCATATTCCAGTATAATGTGGAAGACATGGTTGCTCAATTTGGAGTTGTCTACACAGAGCCCTGACCTCAACCCCACTCTACACCTTTAATGATGAACTGGAACACTGAGTGCTCCCCAGAGGTCCTCACACAACATCATTGCCTGATCTCACTAATGTTCTTGTGGCTGAATGAACACAAATCCCCACAGCCACATTCTAACATCTAGTGGAAAGAAGACTGGAGGTTATAGCTGTGGATAAATCTGGGACTGGCAGTTCAAAAAGCACATATAGTTGTGATTGTCAGATGACTTTACATTTCTGGCCATATATAGAATAATTACTTTGATAATGGTGTAACTAATTTTAAAAAATCACACAGCCCAATTAGCTATGCTTTGTACCCTATGCTTTGAGAAGCACAGCTATAGATATTCAGCTGCTTCCACTGCTTAATGAATCCTTCCTTCACTTTTCAACCCTAAAAACCTACATAATATTATCTAAGCTCTTTTTAACCCTAAATATCTCTGTTTCTCTTTTCTCTGACAGTTTGTCCCATTTCGGGATTACATTGACCGGACAGGGAACCACATCCTCAGCATGGCGCGACTGGCAAAGGACGTGCTGGCTGAAATCCCAGACCAGTTCCTGTCCTACATGAGAACCAGAGGCATCAAACCTTTACCCGCACCACCTCCATACACACCGCCAGGACAGCCACTTCAGACCCAGATCTGACCCGCTCTTATCTGTATCTATCTCTTTCTCTCTGAATCTCCCAATGATGTGGAGGGGTACTTCTCACCCTTCATTATCAGTCTCTCTCTCACGTTGCACTATAGGCACTGGAAGGATGAAGACACCATGGCCAAACTGGTCCAGTGAGGCCTGATTTACTTCCATTACAAGCGTTCCTCTGTCAGGGTCTCTCTCTCTTTACTTCTCTCTCTCTCTCACTATCTCCCTCTCTATCTCACTTTCTCTCTTTGTCAGAGCCTGGCTTATCTCTTGTAGCCTCACTAAAATGGACTGAGCTTGACCTTTGTTCGGGCTCCATGTTGGACTGAAGAAGAAAAGAAGGGATCAGTTAACATCGTTTCTTAGAGCTGCATGCTATTCCAGGAGAGGGGCTGAGGTTCGGAATCCTCTGGCCGCAAATCACTCGACTGTTGTAAATAACTTTGGAAACTGATCATTTCCTTTTACTTATGTATATTTCTCTCTCTTTCTCTCTCTCTCTCTCTCTCTTTCTCTCTCTCTCTCTCTAAGCTCTCACTCAGTGTTTACATGTTGATGATTTTCTTACTGTTGGATACTTTTATATAAGCGTAAACTTTCAGTATGAACTTTGGAATACGACTTCTATCTGCGTGTTGTCTTTGCCACGCATGTCAGGCACTTATTGTCACATTAATCGCGTTGCATGGCATGGAGTAACAGCCAGCTCCGCTTCGTGATGCATGAAGGCCATGTTCGACCTCATCCTTTTTTCTTTCTCAGTCTTTCTTTCCTTTTATTCATTCTTTCCCTCTTTCTTACATCACCCTGGCACAAGCGTGGTGTGTGAGTGTGTGTGTGTGTGTTTGTGTTTGTGTGTGGAGAATATGTTCTGTTGTGTCAAAACCTTAGCAGCTGCTCTCAAATAGGATTTGAGACTATGAGCCCAGTGGTCAAAAACATAGATGCCATTGTTTTTCTTCCATTTCTGTCCTGTTCATAGTTAACAAAACACAGTACAGGTGTTTTATTGGTTTGTAAATCAGTGTTGTTTAAAAAAAAGTTTTTTTAATATAATTAAAACAAATTAGAGTTGCCCAACAATGTGGATAAAAAGCACAGTTCAATAAATTCACCTGGATACCATAGGTGCAGGATTTGAGTGTTCATACTACAGTATTTCTGCAGAGAAACATCTATACCTACACAGATTTCCCCCCCAGACACCAAGCAATTATTCAAGAATAATTCAATTTATGTATATATATATATATATATATATATATATATATATATATATATATATATATATATATATATATAAAACATGACAGTGTTTATTTCTATGTTTTAGCCATTAAAATCTTCCTTCTATGCTGCACAGCCTTAAACAATACAGGATCTAAACATATATATATATATATATATGAGAAACACTATGTTTTAATAACCAGGCACGCCTTACTCTATGAAAACACAATTAAAATAAAACTTAATATTGCATAGAATTAATTCTTTATAATTCACATAATTTTCAGCTGGATCGATGTCTAATGTGTCTGTATTGTATGTGAAATTATCAGACTCATTACAACTTCTAAACATAACAAGAATTTCTAAACTTGTCCCTGTAGTATGAGTACACTTACATAGCCTTTGGCCTTCTGAAATTGTTGTGTAAAAATATGTTTCTGACCTCCCCCAGCAACTGACCTTACACATTTATATATCTGAATTTCAACTAAACAAAGTTTTCTATTTATTTCAAAGTGCAGGAAAATACAACAGGTGCTGGAGTATTTCTTTTTAATAAACTCAAAGATCAGTATATGATATAACTGGAATATCCTGACCTCACCTTTTTATTAATGTATTAAATATAAAATATTAATATTAGTTGCCAGTTTACCCATCGTATATAATATACAGTCAGCTCAAGAAATATTAAACCTTTAAATGAAGTCAATTTCATTTCATTTAAAATCATTAATACCCTAAAACCTTTATTATGTCAAAAATATATAATAAGCTTAATATCTCTGTTATATTACCCTTAATATCTTTATCATTTTTGACAACTCAAAAAATACAAATTGTACCTGAAACCTATTTTCCCGTTTATTTTAAGGCAAGTCTGTGATTCCCTGCATTATCTTCCTGTCCCAGTTTCTGACTGGATTTCTGTTATACAAGAGCCTTGATAAAAAAAAGTTTTTAAAAAAGTGTAAGTAAAAGGCTTATTATGTTTCAAGTAGCATTAAATCATTATAATGAAGCATTGAATGATAATTAATGACCAATATTTGTCTTATTTTTTTTAAAGTCATGTCTCAGGCTCGGTTTTTTCACACACACACAAAAAAAGAAAACAGCCAGACAGAGTTCAGGCCTCTTTGCTATGAATTAAATAATGTGAAAGGCACAATATGTAGCAAATGGAATTTTCGAGACAAAAATGAACACCTCACCAAATTTAGCTGTTATTTTCCAGTTCAGTAGTCACAGACTAGCAAAGCTAGTGTAGCTGAGTGTTTTGGGTGACAGCCGCATGTCGTCTGGTTCTACAGTCTTTCATGTAGCTCAATGCCTCTGTGAATGGGAGCGTGGATCACAACTTACTTTCTCATTTGAGTTAGTAATATAAACTTAATGGCTGATGATCTGCCATTAACTGCAATCAGGAATTTATACAATGACGAACTGATTTACAGTCTTAAACAGTCTTAAAACTTTTATAAAGGCCTCAGAAATAAAAAATCTTATATGAACTACAGGCCATTAGAGTTCAGAGGAATGGGGTGTGTGTGTGTGTGTGTATGTTTGTGTGTGTGTGTGTCTGTATCTGTGTCTGTGCAAGTTGCAAACATTAACATCAGGAGTACCAGCTGAGATTTTTTGCTCCTTGGCAGCTCCTTCTCTTCACCCCTCAGTCCAACTATGGTTCGCAACGCCACAGCTTCGCCAAGCTCAACCACATTACAGTGTGAGTGTGTGTGTGCGTTTGTGTGTTGTGCATGAGTGGTGATGGAGGAGTAATCTGGCAGGATCCATCAGAGGTGTGATTTCATTCACATGAACTCTTGTTTACTGAAAATATCCAAATATATTGTATGCTTGTCATATCTTATTATATAATGTGCACTATGTTTGCATGTACAGTTTTACAGGAGATGCACTAGTTCTTTTTGTTATTAATAGAGTGTTTTTGGGGGGAAAAAATGTTTTAAAAATGTCAAAATATCTGTACAAAATGGCCTTAATCTTTCACTGAATTCTTGGAATCGTGCAATGCCTTCAGATATGAATTGTTCTATATTTTGTGTCAGTGTAGAATTGCTTTCTAGTGTATATTCTCTTTGCACAGGTTCATGTATGGAAAAAAAAACATATTGTACTTTTTGCTAATCGTTGATTAATCAGAGAAAGCATGATTGCAGTACTGATTGTCTGGTAAATCCATATGATTAAATGACTATTTCTGTATCAAAGTATTGATTTTGGAATAAACATTCTTACTAAACACAGTGCAATTAAAGGACCGGTTGTGTTAAGTGGACTCCAAAAAAAGGTATTGTACAAAGACTGTTTCTGTTCAATTTACAAGTCATGTTAATTTACCCTCAGATGTTCAGTGTACAAAAAACACCAAACAGGGACATGTGAGTGGAGCTAGAAAGTGCTGAACACCTTCTGTTGTATTAACCTTTTTGTGTAGTGGCATACTATTTTATGTAGACTGATTTAGGCTGTAGCCTAGGTAATCAGAAACACCTTTCATTCCCTCACTATGGCACAGCAACCTACTGTAATAGTGTCTGATTAATATTTCTTATTTAGTACAACAGAACTCAAAACATTTTTTCATCAACATCAGGCGTTTGTTATATCAGTATTTCACATCATTAGCTGGTCATCTGGCCAAGAGAGAAATAATGGAAGATTAGCTAGCCAGCATGATCTAAGAAACAGGACTTTGTGAACATGAAATGACATTTGAGGTAGGTCAAGGAGTATACAAATCGTTTCATCATTAAATCATCTTGAGCACAAATTCTCCCCCAAAACACCTTTGCATCACATTGTCACCCTACTACCTCCATAAATACTATTATATAATGACAAATAAACAATGTTTTGGACTGAGATTAGTAACCATGCTCAGTCTAGTGGAAATGTATCACACTAGGGACAAGCATTTTTCATCCAACCATCCATCCATCCATTTTCTAAACCACTTATCCTCCACAGTGTCAAGAGAAACCTAGAGTCTGTCCCAGGGTACTCAGAGCACAAGGGATGAAGTGCTAACCCTTCACAGGGCACAATCACTCACATCCATTCACACACTACAGGCTGATCAATCTACAATGTATGTGTTTGGGCTTAGAAAGGAAACTAGAGTACCCTGAGGAAACCTCTGAAGCACAGGGAGAACAAGGAAAGTCTGTGCACACAGACCAGAGGCGGGAATCAAACCCTCAGTAACCAAAAGTGCAAGGCAAACATGCAAACCACAAATCCCAGTGCCCTGCCAAGCATTTTAAGGTTGTCTCTGTGGTTGTATCAGTAATCAAAAATCCTTTATCTAATTATTAATTATTACTGTTCTATTTCATGTAATGTTTACATATGTATATAAATCAAGATTACTGTTACTATTGCTGTACTGCAGTCAAGTTCTACTCAACTAAACTCCTGCTACATTTTTGCAATACTTACCAATGTTTATATTGTGCACAGTGCAAAAATAATACTTATAATACAATCCAGGTCCCATTTAACCAGGGAGAAACAAACAAGATCTGCAGCGAGACAAAGGAATATAAGGGACAAATAAACTCAAAGCCACAACCTAGAACAGGTGCACATACTGTAGATGGGAAATGAAACAGTGACAAAACAAGGTGGAAAATTAACAACAAAAGCAAATATCAAATCCAAACCCAAAACCATATGTGCTGCTCGCTACTTTGGGAAACACATTACGCGCTAAAGATATTTGTGACAGCTATTAAAAATGATGTAAATGGTCCCTCTTGGTCATCCTTTGCTCCACTTGGAACCCTCTCTAATAGTGTATAGTAAAATTCTTTAATTGAGTTTGGACTTCTAGGTTTTGGTTTTCTGTGTAAAAGAATATATTGTGCAGTGAAATTTGTATTGGATTCGGCTTACTCTATTTCCTGGCATTAAGCCACTAAAGTGCTGTATAGAACAACCACCTTTAAATTATTACTATTGACACCTTCATTAACATTTTACTGACTTTCACCAAGAAGGCAAATACAGGAAGGGATTAATTATAATATAGACTCTACTACACTTCTGTACCCTGAAAGCTAGAGCTTAGCTCTGGTGTATTCAATAAAGTGGCCATGCTTTAGTCTCTCTCCTTGTCTTGTTTATTTTCTTTTTCTCCCAATGCACTAGGAAAAAAAAAACAATATGAGGCCAGGCTCCAATTACTTGCATACACCGAGTGACCCAAACCTTGCCATAAGGACACAAAGGGTCACTGGGATCTATCCCTCTGTGCTCACATCAATGCATAGGCTACTAAGAAAAGTTTAGCTTTAATAAATAGTTTCTGCCACCCATACAAAAACACCCTGTAATTTCACACCTTTCCTCACACCCACACTTATTGCACTTATTGCTTTTTTATACAGTGCTTAGCAGCATGCATCAAGCATGTATACACACTGCTGAAACATGATCCATTCTGTTAAATCATGTGATAAAATCCCACAACCTCATGTTCCAATTTGGCTATTAATCCAGTTCAGATCTGGTCAATTAGTTCAACCTTAAACTGTGAGTGAGGTGTGCAGAGACTGGTAATGGCTCCTGTTCATTTCTGACATAGACACATGCAGTATCAGTGCTGCTTTTTATTTTAATTACTTAGAAAAGTTGTAATAGAAAATCTTTTTTTTTTTTAAATAAAAAAAAGTCAGCTTTAAATAAATAAAAACAAATAAACTTTAAAGAAGTAACTTTTAAAAAGATTCAACTTTAAAAACAAAAAGCCAACTTTAAAGAAAAAGTCTAACATTAAAATCAAAAAACCCACCAAACACATACACACAAGCTAACTCACAAGGCACTAAATGAATGCAGCTGAGAAATGGCAAGTGTAACAACAAACATGGCCGCCATTAACCACGATGCTTAGCTTGGAATCAACAATGAATTAGAATGTGATTGTTATCATTTTTACTAAATAAGATGTAGTTAAGAAGTAAATATTATTTAAATATGCTAAAAGTGCAATGTGTGAGCAGGTGTTACGGTTCTGTACTAAACATTTAAATGCTAAATTTGTAGCAATGTAAACGCTATTGGAGTATAATGGATGTGGAAAATGAAAATACTATGCTAGGTGCTAGCTTGGTGCAGTAACTAGTTACACACCAGTGGCAGTTTTTACTTACATGGGGTCCATTTTACATTTTGGATGCATCAGCAATAGATCCAGCAACATATACAATCTATTTAACTCTGTTCGGTTTGTTTAAATGTGTTTTATCACATATGATATCATCTCTAAAAAAAATACCTTACATCCTGATGGTTATGGTGTATTGATATAACATGTTAAATTGAAATCTGTTTACTCTCCAGCTTGTAGTCGCCTCTTTTTTCTTGCTGATCAGAGCTGAACACAGAAACAGTGAAAGGCAAAGAAAGCCAATCAGAGTACAGAGCAACCAGCCTGGCAACCTGAGATTTAATCATATCCTTTCAGTGAACTGAAACAAGCCCACTGATTACTGAAATGCCTTTTCTAATCCCTTAGCTGCAATAGCAAGGAAAAAATCTTAGTTAATGCAGTCAGCTTGAGTTCTTTCTGCGCACAGAACACTGTATAACAAGCCATGACATTATCTTACAGCCATGCCACAAATGCCACATATGATTATGGCAGATTTATGGAAGCAGTGCTGGTTTATTTCTCTCTTAATCAACCAAGGAAGGCACTCCTGTACATGTCACTCATTACTCTCATGGTGTTGTTATTAATGCTGGGTTGTACATCCACTTTTTATGGTAAATCTTTTCAAATGAGATATTGGATGAGACAATACCATTTATATCGATGTAGTTTGATGTTTCCACTACTCTCTCTGTGTGTGCAAACCCGGCCCTGCCCACTCGCTCACTATTTCTTCTTCAACAGAGGGAGGCCACGTCAATTCACACAGCCGAAGAAGACCTGGTTAGTAAAAAGAAAAATTTCATTATTTCGAGTTGGTTCAGATTGAAGAGATCAGATGAGCAACACAACAGTGTTGTCTGTAGAAAATTCCATAAAAGCATCTCTTCCATCATTGACAACAGCATCAAGTTTTCTGCCCCAAAACAAAGTATGCTGCAAGCTTCATTTATCCGTGCTGTGCCTTATGAAAAGAAAAGTGCCAAATGCCAGAATATAACTAAGGCTGTGGCTTGCCAATTAACTACTTCAGAGCAAATAGGACTGAAGTTATTTTTGTTTTTATTTGTATTTTGTTAAGCATGAGAGGAAAACTGTAATTGTACTCTATTTTAATCAATGTGTTATTGTTGACAACAATGGAAGAAGTATTTTTAGATATCATTAATTTTTATGGTTACAATGCTCAGCTGTAGATTTCAAAAAGGTAAGGAAAACCCTGTCTTTGTCTTTTATTGTGATCAAAGTCTGTTTTAATACAAGTGCTTGTAACATCACACGTGGCTTCAACTTTTTCAACTGAAAATCAAGCCAATGTTATAGAAAATATACAGATTTATATATTGTGTTTAGCCTATACGCAACTAGGTATGATTTTTGGTCTACCTCTAGTTGTTATGTAGGTAATATAGCTTTATTAGATCTCAGGGAATAAATGGGTTCTTTTCATGTGTTCTTGCTGCCAGAAGGGGAAACATTACTTCAGCTTATACAACAACAACAGTGGAGTGAAAGAAACCAAATAGAATCAAACACAATATACAGAGATGTGTTTCAAACTGCAATGGAAATCAAAGAATTGAAATATAAGTAATACTTTGTGGCTCTTCCTTCCCTATCACCTAGCCCTGTAGTATTTGACTACCATCTTAGCCAGACATGTTTAATATTCTCACTATTAACTGGAAATACAGCTAGCTACAGGAATTAATTTGCAAAAGGATGCTATCAGTGATGAAAGGTTCTGCAATTTTATCACTTTTTCAAAGAATTATTGAAAATGAACTGGAATATGATAAAATAATAAAGATCAGTTTATTTCATATCTTGCTATTCATCATCAGCATCAAAGTTATTGAATATTCTACAGCAATTCTGGACATATTTTCAGTGTTTAGTAACAGTCTTTCCACTGTGAGTGAAGGTTAAGTTGTCTTTATTTGTCACATATACATTACAGCACAGTGAAATTCTTTCTTCGCATATCCCATCCTTGGGGGTTGGGGTCAGAGTGCAGGGTCAGCTATGATGCAGCACCCCTGGAGCAAGGTGGGTTGGGGGCCTTGCTCAAGAGCCTAACAGTGGCAGCTTGGCAATGCTGCGGCTTGAACACTGATCTTCTGGTTGGAGACCAAGAGCTTTAACCACTTCAGCTACCACCGCCCCAAGGTGGTGATAATACTGGTGTTTCTGTGGTAAACAATCTGCTCAAATCTTTTCACCCTAGAAACATCCAATTTTTGTGAAAAGGGCTAATTTGGATTCATGCACTGAGGCTTTTTGCCAATGGTAAACCAAGATTCACCTCAGAATAAATTACTTAAATTCAAGTACTGAATGTGTAGATCAAAGACGAAATGAACTGGCCCAATGCCACTCTTCCACAGCATTGCTCAGCTAGCATATGTCTGCTAAGAGAACCTCTGTAGCTAATTTGGAAGATGAGTTTCGTGGCTAAACTCCAGACGTTAACTTAACTAAAAAGTCTGTTTGCATCCAGCTGCAAACAGAATTGCAATTAAAACAGCGAAATTAGATAAGCTAGCCAGCAACCTACTCTGGACTGCACTAATGTTGATATTAAAGTAGTCAGATTGGCTAATGTCATGTTTCCACCAGTTTCCTAACCAACTAGCTAATTTTGGGCTAAGTACTATATAATTAACTTAAAGCCCAGAACCTCCTAGCATTAACTGGCTAATCTTTCTAGCAAACTCACACTGTGTTAACCAGTAGCCAAGGTCACTAGCAAACAAGAATAAATTAGGCTAACTATTACATTACATTAAGTTTTCTGGCAAATAAGCTACAATCAGATATCCAGTAGCCAAAAATGATTAGCAGGTGTTAGCCCTCCGTTTGGTAATGACTAAATTGGGTGCAAATAGGATACACTGCTTTTACCCAGGTGCAAACAGGTTCTGCCTTTCTATTTTCACCAGGGTGCAAATAGCACATGCCTTCATTTAATGGTGTTTTACATTTGCATACTTTTTCTAAAACATTTTAGCTTAAGTAAAAAGGTACCTGTACATATCTCAAGCCTGAAAAAAAAAGTCCAGGCCTAGACCTTTAAAGCCCTGCAAAGTAGCACAGGCTCCAAATTTCCAGAGTACATCTGAATAAAAATATGCTAATAAACAATCTGAGAAAACTAATTATGATAAACACCACTTTCTAACAAGCAAACACACAGAGGCATCTCTACTTGCTTATTAATCATTTTGTCTGTTAGATTTTTCTTGTAGTAGCATTCAGATGTTTTAGCCTAAACATTTGTGCGTGTGTGTGTGTGTGTGTGTATGTGTGTGTGTGTTGGCTCGTGGCTGTGGAGTAATGATGTAGGCAGGAATTAGCCTAATTTCAGGGGGATGAGGAAATGTACTAAATAAAGTATTATGTACACTCATGCATTTGGGTGGATGTCATACTGTGATGGCATAAACCTTTTAATTTAATGATTTAAGGCACCATATTGCCATAAAATATTGTTATGACAGTTCCACTAAAATAAATAAAAAATTAAATAAAACTCAAAACTCTTTTGTTGAATAGACATTGTCGCACATTGTGGTGTTGTAACACAAAGAAGAAAAATAAAGATCCTCCTATAAGCGCTACCTCTCGCTACTATATCCTTTTAATCCTACACCTCTTTTCCTCAGCACTCTTTCTCCAGACACGTCTTCCGTATTGTTTGTTCAGGCTCCAAGCTTTGCCTCTCTTAAATCTTGACATTGTCGCACTGTCGTCGTGATTGTTGTCATGGGCTGCATCTTGAAATTGAAGCCTCTGCCCTTAGCTTCAATGTTTGCTGATCTAAAAAATACAGAAGACTTACAGAGTGTAAGTATGGGTTGGGAGGTGATGTGAGGATTTAAAATTCAAACACTAATACTAACAGGGAATTTAGTCAGTGTTAGTACTCAGTATGCAGTTTGAGATACAGCATTAGTTTGTTTAGGGGATGTGGATTTGAAAATTTGTCCTATTTTGATTGCAAATTATTTTTTATTGCTAAACTCATGGAACTTGTTAGGATAGAGAAAATTGGGATAGAGAAAAAGACTTATTTAAACTTGTTTAAACATACTGTAGTTTGAATGTGACTCCTAGTAACCTTTTAAAAATATTGGCACACAATCAGTTTATTTGAAACATTCTAAATCTCTAAATATTTCTAAGATTATTTTGTAAAATGACTGAAACAAAATAGAAGACTCTGGGTTTCTTTTATGACCTCTCTTCTGGGTTGTGTGAACATAAAAAGAATCAGTGCCTGGACTACATTACCCATCAGTCCCTGCAGGTTGCCTTGTCACATGTCCCAATCACCCTTCACCTGTGTCCTATGTCACCCTGATGAGCACCCCTTTATAGTTTCTTATGTCTCAGCACTTTTTTTGGGGGGGGTGGGGGGGGTCGTTCATGTATCTATTGCTGTCATGTTTTGTTTGTTGCCTCGCCGTCCCTAGCCTTACTCATAGTCTGTATATTTTGCTATTTTGGTTTGCACCTAGTGTTTGTTCTTTTTACACCTTCTACAATAGAAGTCTGGATATCCATTCATTGCTTCTACATCTCATGACAAAATGACATGGGCTTTATACAGTTCTACAATAATGTAGAGCAAACCTTTGTTGTTTGTGCACAAATGATGTGGGTTTTGATTGCTATACTCAGTATAAAAATATTAGCTGATTGTGTAACTATGAGTACTTTAATTTGGGATGTTTTGTATGTAGTGTTTGAGTAAGAGTAGATCTAAACAACAGTGGCATTTGTCTACCACTAAATAGGGTTTGTGCGTCTGTGTGTGTCTGAGAGTTTGAGTGTCAGACAGCGCAGGTCATTTTTACCCATTACACTGACATCAATCTGGATGACCCACATATTTCACTCTGTGCTACTGTCACATTGTGCTGCTACATGATATTACCTTTTACAAGCCTGAGGACACCAAACCTGCGCACACATGCACACACTGCACAGAGAAGTCAAATCTAGATGAACACACTGCATTTTGTAAAGTGTGTAGGCATGATGTAAAGATGTGGTGTCGGGGTGGAGAGACACTCGACTGCACTGCTGAAATGTAAATTAAACAGTGACAGCCAGTATTACTGTGAGAACTCCACACATGGAGAGGAAGCTACACAACTGTACTATACCAAGCTCAACACTCAAGAGGAACTCACACACACATGCAAAGCTTTCTCTCTAGTTTGTTTTTTGTCAAGATTATTTTTATGCATTGTATCAATGCATCTTATTATATGTTTGAAAAATGTCCTTGTCTCTGTGAAAATAAAAAAGAAAGACAATTTAAAAAAGGACAAATGAAGTCTTTAAAGGGGAAGGAGAATCTTTTCGTTTTAGAATTTTTGTTTTCATTTTTCTTCCTTTACAATGCAGCTGTGTTCTCATTTAATTACTATAGTATGAAAAGCATGGTTTGTTTTGTGTGTGTGTGTGTGTTGTATTTTTGTGTGAGCATTTCATTTTGAGGAGAGTGTGAATGGATTTGGTGGCAGTGTTTCATTTTGTTTACAATTTATGAGGATTTGAAAAATGAGTGTATAATTTTAAGAAGTGTTAATGGTATATGTAACATGCATATCCTCCACGCCGTACACACAGCACTCTCTTCCTCTAGGTTTAGAACATGTATGTTCTTAATTTTTGTCATTGTGTTATAATGTCATTATTCTGTATTTCTTAGTAATATATATGTATATTTGCATAGTTTCCTTAAATCCTTTAGGCATTTGTATGTAGTGTTTCATTTACTTCCTTTTTCCCCCACATATGACAAAAGTATTTCTCCTAAAATGGCTTAGAAATTGAAATAGCTTGAGACAAAAAGCAGACGTGACTAAAATAGTCAAAACTGAGAGATAAATGCCAAACCTCTCCTCGTCTTGTCTCCTTAAAAATGTAACCCCTTAAGCATTCTTTGCTTGTCCTTCTTGTGGAA
This sequence comes from Hemibagrus wyckioides, assembly GCF_019097595.1. NCBI lineage: Eukaryota > Metazoa > Chordata > Actinopteri > Siluriformes > Bagridae > Hemibagrus > Hemibagrus wyckioides. The sequence continues at coordinate 8,905,921 of NC_080728.1, forward strand.
TCTCTCTATGCGGCCTACTATGTTCTCTGTACTATACAACAAAGTGTACAAAGTGTAGCTCTTTTATTTGGAATCTAATAATAAAATTAACCATTAAAAGAACACATTTTATCCCATTACTTCCAGGTTGGATGTTCACATTTGCCAGTTTCCACAAACAAGGTGACTCTTCCTGCTTACTGTCTTCTTCCACATACACAAGCTCACAGATGGTTTGTCTTGCTCTGATTGACAGGTGAGAGAGTAAGAACACCCAGAGAGCACTTGTGGATTCCCAGTTACAGGTGACTGTGGCATTCAACCTAACAATAGAGTGAAAACCCAAAAAATCTGCAAACCGTTGTTTCCTAAAAGTGTACTTATATACCAGTCCAAATGTGTACGCCAGTGTACCGCTTTCCAGATATACCTAGACATGATATTACATGACAAATAAAGTGTAATCTTTTCATGCATATACTGTTGTTCTAGGAGTAAGCTTGTTCCAATTTTTGTACACTTTCGTGAATTTATTGGCAGATCTTAGATGATCTTAGCAATACATGTAATTTTATATTTATATTCATGTACTTAGCAGATCTTAACAATATATAACATTCTAGTATATTCTTATTTATACACATCACTATACCATATTCAGATCCAATCTATTTTTGATATATTTATTTTTCTATTGCAATTTTCCACCATATTTTCCCTATATGCCCTATATGTTCTATTTCTAATTTATTCTATCTCATTTGTGTCTTATTTGTATCTTAGTGTTCAGTGTTTCTATTTTTATATACAGGACAGTAATGAAAAGCATTTCACTACATGTACTTTTTATGTGTATGTGACAAATAAAATTTGAATTTGACACTGACTTTGTTGAGATCACAAGACATACACTCACTGGCCACTTTAATAGGAATGATTATCTAATCAGCCAATTAAAGTCAAGCTCAAAGATCTAACTTTTTATTTCTTGATACTTATGTGAACATAAAAAGAAAAAAAGAAAAAATATATAGGAAAAACCATTGTGCTTCTGCTACCTGACTGGCTAATTAGATAATTGCATGAATGAGCAGGTCTATGGGTGTTCCTATTAAAGTGGCTAGTAAGTGTATGTGGAGTTTTGGCTCAGCAGAAAAGCCTAAGACATTGATCTCATGCCTGTCTAGAGGAAACTACAGAGATAATAAGTTTTAGATGTTTTTTTCCCCCTACAGGTTGATGTTCAACGCAGGAATCAGAACCGTTTACGTGCAGATACAACTGATGTAGATAATTCATGCTTATAGAAGAATTTGTTAACACAGCCTAAGGTACATCAGGTTCATTAATTCAACAGAATTCATCTATATTGCCTAGAGATATAGAACTGACTTCAAATGCCATTTTAGTTACTTTTTTTTTATTACTTATCATCAGCATGCAGAATGTTCTGGTGGCATTTCAACACTGGCATACAGCAAGAATTATGAGGGTCATTTTAATGAATACCTAGTGAGAAAGGATGAGGAGCTTCTACACACCATCATCTCCCATGATCTTCCCTATACTTCCAAATTGATCCGATTAACAGCGTAATAAAAAAATGTTGCACATCAACAAAAAAAAAACATCATTCAGATAAAAATAATAAAATCGAATTAAGGGGCAAAGAAATGGCTTTATACTCCATTAGGATAAGTGCATAACTGCAAATGTGTCTTTTGTAATTGGATTGTGCGCACAAATGGAATGAAGAACATTAAAGAAGAAAGTAAAGCAAGATAAGAATAATCATTTATTCAGTCATTTTCAATAATTCTCAGTAACTGCTAGTTATAGTCATGGTGGATCCCAGGAACACTAAGTACAAGTAGAGAATACAAACATGGTCACATTACTTCTTGGTTTTCCTTTGTTTCTAAGTAACAAGGAGCATCAAGCAAGCAGATAGAAGTGAAGATCAAAACTTTTATATGTTTTTTGTATGTAATTAATTTGTTTTTCATACATAGCCAAGATATGTTTTGGTATCTAATTTGACTGTTGACTTTTTTTACATTATTGAGATGGTATTTGTACATGAAAACTTCGACATCGACCATATGAACTTTCACATATCAAACGTACAATTCCAGTTTCTTACTTTGTGTCAGATCTTCCTGAGTCTGATGTTTACACTGTAGGACTAAATGATATCTTGAAGAAGAAAGTGATTCCAGCTGCAGCTGTTTTTAGCTCTGAAACATGTGCTGGTCCATTTTTGCAGTTTCTTTTCTAACAGCATCTCATACCGTGTCAGGAATAACACAAGCAATAAAAATCTGTTAGATAAAAAGAAATAAATCGAAATGAAGAATAGTGTGATGATTTGCCGAGACACAATTTGTGACATCACAGGACAGCTTTGATTCACATGCATTGAACATGGGTATAGCCAAGTATGTTTGCACATACAAGGAATTTTTTAGTGTTTTAGTGTTACAAGCTCCAGTGCACAAAGACAATAGAAATACACAGACAATGAAAAAAATAAAAAATGTTCTTGTGCCTGGCTGTCCTAGTATTTGGTGCTCCGGATATGGCTTGTATGTGAGAGGTCCCGAGTGATTTTCTGAGCTCTTTTCCTCACTCTGGATGTATACAGTTCTTGAAGGGTGGGCAGGGGAGCACCAATAATCCTTTCAGCCATCCGAACTGTTCTCTGTAGTCTTCTAATGTCTGATTTTGTAGCTGAGCCAAACCAGACAGTTATAGAAGTGCACAGAACAGACTCAATGACTGCTGAGTAGAACTGTTTTAGCGGCTCCTGTGGCAGGTTGAACTTCCTCAGTTGCAGAAGGAAGTACAATCTTTCTTGGGCCTTATCTTTGTACATACACTACTCACAAAAAGTTAAGGATATTTGGTTTTCGGGTGAAATTTCAGGATGCACCTAAAATGCACTGAAACCTTTACAGGTGAACTTAATTTGACCTTCTCTATACTTTTGATTGCACTTTTGAATTGCATAACTTGCTGTTCTCTAACAAGGTGCTTAATGGCAAAAATTCACAACTGGTGTTTGATCCATGAATCGACCAATAAATTTTCTGGTTCAATTAGAATTGGTATTTAAACAGTCCTCTTCATCATGCTGTTCACATTTTGACATCACGAGACCAAGACCACACCTAACAATTGATCAACAGTACCTCGCCATTGCGAGGCTTCAAACAGGATGTTCTCAGAGGGAAGTGGCCACTGAGCTCATCGAGGTCGCATCATTAGGGAACGGCTGCTGGAGGCTGGGGTACCTCAAATGGAGTGGCCTGCACTTTCTCCAGACCTGAATCCCATTGAAAACCTATGGGATCAGCTGAGTCGCCGTGTAGAGTTTCATAACCCTGCACCCCAGAACCTCAATGACCTGAGGGCCGCCCTTTAAGAAGAGTGGAATGCCATGCCTCAGCAGACAATAAGTCAACCCGTGAACAGCATGAGATGTCGTTGTCAAGCTGTAATTGATGGTCAAGGGCACATGACAAATTATTGAGACTGACATTTTTTGTTGTGGTATACCCACCACTGTTGTTGGCTTTTGTTTCAATAAATTATTTGAGATGAGGAAATCACCATTGCATGCTTCTACTTAAATGCCCTACTTTTATTATATAATATCACTGTAGTGTAAACTTTGTACATTTTCCATAAATTTCACCCAAAAGCCAAATATCCTTAACTTTTTGTGAGTAGTGTATGTGTCCTCACTGGCAGTATTTTAAAAGAAGAATGTGGTGCTTAATATTTCACCAGTTCAAGTAGTTTTCCACAAATTTTGAAAAAGGCTGCAGCGAAATCAAGCATTTCTAGCCACAACAATCACGGAAAGAAACTCCATGAAATCCTGCAGGGAAGTTGTATAGAAAATATAACCATTAAAAACAGAAAAAAAGCATTTAGTATTCAAATATATATATATATATTTTTTGTTTTCACCAGAAGTCACATATAGCATATATAAGATAGTTCTGTTTGAACATCATGCTTTTTTTAAATTGTTATGTCATGAATGAGGACATGCTTTATAAATGTAGATGTGTGTCTTCTGTGAAATGTTGTGCTCCTTCATTTCCTTGGCTACCTCCTCTCACCTACCCCCCTTCTCCACCTCTGCATATGCTTCTTCCAGTGGCTCTTAATTAATTGTCTTCCATTTCACTAACCCTACCAAAAATTTCTTTTTATATATGTAGTTAATCCTCTCTCCTGCTTTTCCTTTATAAATAGGTGTGAACAATTGTGTAACTAAATAACATGCATAATATAGTGTTGAAACCATGACAACAGTGGACTAGAGAGCGTAATATACAGTGTGTAGTTAATTGTGAGGTTTAGATTTGCAGTTTGTGCCTATTAGGTAAATGTTGGCTAAGGATTTTTCCAAAAACGATGGTACATTAAAATACAGTTTGTGGAATTGTGTTTTAAGTAGAATAGTTGTGTGATAGTGATTGGAACGAGTACATCAGAGGGACAGCTCATGTTGGACATTTGGGGGACAAAGTTAGGGAGGCCAGATTAAGATGGTTTGGACATGTTCAGAGGAGGTAGGAGAATGTTGGACATGGAGCTGCCAGGCAGGAGGCAAAGAGGAATGAGGAAAGAGGATGTAATAAATGAGGATATGAAGCTAGTGGGTGTAAATGTTGAGGATGCAGAAGATAGGGATAGGTGGAGAGAGATGGTGACCCCTGTAGGGAAAAGCCGAAAGAAGAAGAAGTTGTGTGATAGTGATTGTCAAAAAAAAGCTGCAAAGCTTCTGTTTGTAGGTTTGCAGAGAAAAACAGAAAGAAATGCTTGTTAGCGACTGAAAAAAAGGAAACCAGGAGGTTTGATAGCAGTGCTATCAGTAAACATTTACGAGAAACATATTGTAGAATGCTTTTAGGAACTCTTCACTCAATCTAAATTTGCATAATTCGTTCTTTTTAGTGTTGTGCGTTTTTAGTGGGAAGAAGTTGTTGTACATTAGAAAGTTGTCAGCATAAATGTACCTCAGTTGTCAGCTTCACTTAAAAGTGCGGCCAGTTTTTGCTAGAGAAGAACTAATCAAGAACTAAATAAGAAAGGAATAATTTGAAGATGAAGTTTGGGGATTTCTTCTTTAAAATTGTTTTTATTTTTTTATTTTTTTTTTATTTTTTACAAAATCTCTTTATATACCTTACAAAACATATTTAACATGACAATGTCTTGCTGTGAAAACATCAAAAAGCTATCATTTTCAAGTTTTCATTAACCTCTGAGAGTGGTGCTCTTTTTGTGTGAGTACCCTCCAGTTCAGAAAGAGTGCAATCCTTAAGATTCTGAATCCTGTGACCAGAAAAGTGGACCACAGTTATCAACAAGCAAATTATTTTTTACTGTATTGCTCCAGATTGGTCTGATCTTAAGGCTTTAATTCTCTATGATTTTTTTATTGACATGATTCAATCATTCAGTTGCCCTTAGATGTCCATTATACAAGGATTTGAGGTAAATAGGTTAAAAAAAATCTGTGGTAATCACATACAGTGCAGTTGCTATAGACAGATATTTCATTTTAAAACACCACAGTATTCCTTTAATATGCCATTACGTGTAGATTATCAGCATATGGTGACATACACTGTAAGAAAGGAGATTTTTGAGGGTGGTAAATACAACCCATACAAATCATTTAAATATTACTTAAGTATATCAGTCATCAATTGAAATATACAGCAATGGGTCAGTTTTGCCTACACTACCTATTTGTTAACAGTAATAACTACAACATAAAAATACATGGGCTGAAATCTTCCCAAACAAATTGAGCACAAATGGCTAGATTCTATAGGTTTGTTTTTTCAGTGCAAAACATCCATTCACCCATTCATCTTTCACAGGGACACAAAGAACTTAGATTTTTTCCCCAGGGGACTCAAGGTATAAAGCAGGGGACACCCTGGAAGGGGTGCAAACCCATCCCAGGGCACTATCCCATACACATTACAAATATGATGACAATTTAGAGATGCCAAATCACATCCAAGGCATCTCTTAGGACTTGGGGGAGGTAACTGGAGCACCCAGAGGAATCCCTGAAGCATGGGGAAAACATGCAAACTCCAGAAATGCAGGGCAGAGGCAGAGATCAACCCCCAACCCCAGAAGTGTGAGGCAAATGTGCTAACCACTAAGCCATCTGAGAGACTAACGTGTAGTAGTTGGGCAGTATTACTGCATGCTCATTTGAAAAGGCACTTGACAATTTATGTGTGCTCTTGCCCAGGCTACTCTAGACACTTCCTAGAAAAGCCCTTCCACGCAGGACTCTGGTCTAAACATAGTTCCTTGAATATTTAATTCTCATCTATAGGTTGTGCCCTCTGTAGCACATATGCTGCATGCTGAACTCCAGCAGCTCATACACTGAGGCAGGAGGCAAAGAAGAAGGCCAAAGAGGAGGTATATGGATGTAATAAATGAGGATATGAAGCTAGTGGGTGTAAATGTTGAGGATGCAGAAGATAGGGATAGGTGGAGAGATATGATTCGCTGTGGCCGCCCTGTAGGGAAAAGCCAAAAGAAGAAGAAAAAGTTGTGTGATAGTGATTGTCAAAAAAAAGCTGCAAAGCTTCTGTTTGTAAGTTTGCAGAGAAAAACAGAAAGAAATGCTTGTTAGCGACTGAAAAAAAGGAAACCAGGAGGTTTGTAATTGATATGGAATGTGTCCAGTGTGACAGCAGCTCGGGAAGGACAACAAAAAGAATTGTAAATGATTCTGAACTGGGAGACATGATGAACAGATGCCACACTGACTAACACCAGCCACTTGTGTTAGTGCAAGTCTATCTTTGTGGTGTCTTAAGACAGATAACAGATCTGAAACCCGAGTGCCACAGAGTTTTCAGATGTAGACTGGCGCTTGGTCATCGCAACCACAAACCAGCGGTGGCAATGCCTGAGAGAGAGAGAGAGAGAGAGAGAGAGAGAGAGAGAGAGAGGGAAGCACATACCAAATATCCAATGCTGGTTTGAAGTCTTAGATCAGACTCCAAAACAACTTCTTCTAAAAATTCTTCTAATCTTTGTATGCCCAGCTAGCCATGCACTGTCCAAAAATTCAAGAATACCTCAGCATTTCCAACCTAACTCTCCACTGCATCTGTATTCTGTCTTTGATTACCATAGACATGATTTATGACTTGTACTGAAGAACGGATCTAAAACCATTTCCTCGAAACTTGTGATGAAAGCCTCGGGGCAGTGCTATCAGTAACCATTTACGAGAAACATATTGTTGTAGAATGCTTTTAGGAACTCTTCACTCAATCTAAATTTGCATAATTCGTTCTTTTTAGTGTTGTGCGTTTTTAGTGGGAAGAAGTTGTTGTACATTAGAAAGTTGTCAGCATAAATGTACCTCAGTTGTCAGCTTCACTTAAAAGTGCAGCCAGTTTTTGCTAGAGAAGAACTAATCAAGAACTAAATAAGAAAGGAATAATTTGAAGATGAAGTTTGGGGATTTTCTTCTTTAAAATTGTTTTTATTTTTTATTTTTTTTATTTTTTACAAAATCTCTTTATATACCTTACAAAACATATTTAACATGACAATGTCTTGCTGTGAAAACATCAAAAAGCTATCATTTTCAAGTTTTCATTAACCTCTGAGAGTGGTGCTCTTTTTGTGTGAGTACCCTCCAGTTCAGAAAGAGTGCAATCCTTAAGATTCTGAATCCTGTGACCAGAAAAGTGGACCACAGTTATCAACAAGCAAATTTTTTATTGTATTGCTCCAGATTGGTCTGATCTTAAGACTTTAATTCTCTATGATTTTTTTATTGACATGATTCAATCATTCAGTTGCCCTTAGATGTCCATTATACAAGGATTTGAGGTAAATAGGTTAAAAAAAATCTGTGGTAATCACATACAGTGCAGTTGCTATAGACAGATATTTCATTTTAAAACACCACAGTATTCCTTTAATATGCCATTACGTGTAGATTATCAGCATATGGTGACATACACTGTAAGAAAGGAGATTTTTGAGGGTGGTAAATACAACCCATACAAATCATTTAAATATTACTTAAGTATATCAGTCATCAATTGAAATATACAGCAATGGGTCAGTTTTGCCTACACTACCTATTTGTTAACAGTAATAACTACAACATAAAAATACATGGGCTGAAATCTTCCCAAACAAATTGAGCACAAATGGCTAGATTCTATAGGTTTGTTTTTTCAGTGCAAAACATCCATTCACCCATTCATCTTTCACAGGGACACAAAGAACTTAGATTTTTTCCCCAGGGGACTCAAGGTATAAAGCGGGGGACACCCTGGAAGGGGTGCGAATCCATCCCAGGGCACTATCCCATACACATTACAAATATGATGACAATTTAGAGATGCCAAATCACATCCAAGGCATCTCTTAGGACTTGGGGGAGGTAACTGGAGCACCCAGAGGAATCCCTGAAGCATGGGGAAAACATGCAAACTCCAGAAATGCAGGGCAGAGGCAGGGATCAACCCCCGACCCCAGAAGTGTGAGGCAAATGTGCTAACCACTAAGCCATCTGAGAGACTAACGTGTAGTAGTTGGGCAGTATTACTGCATGCTCATTTGAAAAGGCACTTGACAATTTATATGTGCTCTTGCCCAGGCTACTCTAGACACTTCCTAGAAAAGCCCTTCCACGCAGGACTCTGGTCTAAACATAGTTCCTTGAATATTTAATTCTCATCTATAGGTTGTGCCCTCTGTAGCACATATGCTGCATGCTGAACTCCAGCAGCTCATACACTGAGCAGGAAAGGTACATTTTAGCCTTGAATGATATTAATAGCATCGGTACAGCTGCTGCTTCTACCCACACACACACTTAGTGAAGTGTACACACACACACTCAAAATGTAGCTGTGTCGGGGGATGCTCTGCCCTTGGTAGGGGACTTTGGAAAAGCAGAGTTGTCCTTTTGTCCTTGATTGGGAGGCTGTTAGAGGCACAGCATCACAGCTCTTGCTTCTGCCAGGACTTTCTTCCTAATTAGCCAGTTTGCTTTGCTTTAAACCAAAGTTATCCTCCCTGCTGAGATTATTGCCATTAGCTTACATGAGTATACACAGTGCTGGGTGTTTAAGCAGTGACAGACAGCAGGAGATTTAAACACTGTTTTTTTTTCCCTCTCTTGAAATTAGACAAGTTAAATCTAGCCTGATGTCAACACCATTGCAAATGTGTGCAGATAATTAGCTGAGATATGATTTACATGACTTTATGTTTCAGGGCACATTTCCTTCTGGGATAATGACATCTGTGTCTTCTTTCTCTCTAATCATCATTAGAGATTACTTTTGATTGGTGATTTTGTTTAACCTAAATGGTTTAAAGCATTCTGCCTTAAGTAGAAAAAGAAAAATAACTCTAAAGGCTGTGGTACATCCTGTTCATCCTGCTGGTGTAGTAGGGGGGGGGATAACCAGAACATTGCATAGACAAGGTAGTTCCAGTTGTCAGTTGCTGCCTCACTAGCCACTCTTTTTTTCTCTCTTGAGATGAATTTTTAAAATGCAACTTGTTATATTAGTGAAAAACTGGAGAGTCTTCTGTCCTCCTGACATTCAAACTGAGCCAAACTCAAATACTTCCAGCAAGTCGCTCCAGCATTTAAAAAAAAATGATATTGCACAATTTAACCACAGTCTGTGTGTTTTCTGATCATTCGTACAAACAGCAACCTGCAATTGTTTAGAACGGTGTGGTTAGCAACTGTTTTGCAGAAAGATTGAGTGGGAGGAAATAACAGATGGCAAAGAGAGAGGTTTTTTTTTTCTATAGAGAACATTTACATTATTTATTGGGATATGGTGGATGTGTCCATTCTACTGTACACTTATGGCTTATTTTTCGGTCCAGATCCAGAGCAATGTTTTATGAAAGGTTATAGTCATGTTTATGTCAAAATCTGCACCTGACTACATTACCCATCAGCCCCTTCATATCACATGATCCTGCGAGCACTCACACCCATTCTGTGTTTCCTATATACACTGACCAGGCATAACATTATGTTCATCTGTCTAATATTGTGTTGGTTCCCCTTTTGCTGCCAAAACAGCCCTGACCCATCCTGCACTGTGTATTCTGACACCTTTCTATCAGAACCAGCATTAACTTCTTCAGCAATTTGAGCAACCGTAGCTCATCTGTTAGATATGATCACACAGGCCAGCCTTTGCTCTCCACGTCCGTCATTGAGCCTTGGTCGCCCATGACCCTGTCGCCGGTTCAACCCTGTTCCTTCTTTGGACCACTTTTGATAGATACTGACCACTGCAGACCAGGAACACCCCACAAGAGCTGCAGTTTTGGAGATGCTCTGATCCAGTGGTCTAGCCATCACAATTTGTCCCTTTGTCAAACTCGCTCAAATCCTTACGCTTGCCCATTTTTCCTGCTTCTAACACATCAACTTTGAGGACAAAATGTTCACTTGCTGCCTAATATATCCCACCCACTAACAGGTGCCATGATGAGGAGATCATCAGTGTTATTCACCTGTCAGTGCTCATAATGTTATGGCTGATCGGTGTAAGTTCTGCTTTCTGTGTACACCATAGTCATAGTTGTGTATTGTTTGTTGTGTTGCCTTCTAAAATCTTGCTCATAGTTTGTAGGTTTTGGTTTATACAGTCTGTTTTGTTGTTTCTTTTGTATCTTAGAAAATAAATGTCTTCCTTTGCATCTACCACCTCTACAGCGTCCTGACATGTTTGGTTTCTCATTTTCTCACATGTAGCTCATTGGTTAAGATGGACCACTGGTTGGAAGTGGTGTAGTTCAAATCACAACACTTCCAAGTTGAGCAAGGGTCTTTATCCCGCAACTGCTCAGTTGTATAAAATGAGAGAAATGTAAGTTGCTGTGGATAAGTGTGTTTGTGGATAAATGCTGTCAATGGAAACAATAAAGTCATGTTGTCATTATTCATTCTGCATTTGTTGAATCTTATTTAATATGTAAAAAAAAAAAATACAGTCAACATTTGTTTTCAGACCTTTTCAGATGTGGACGATGTTATAAACTTATGCCATGAACTACTATGTTTTGTGACTTACAAATACAAAATACAAAAATACAAAAATAACACACTAATTAACAATGTGTGCTCAGTGATGTTCCACTTTTTATAGCGAATCAGCCACATAAACATTTTATATGACAAGAAGTAATGAGTTTTCAATTTATCCACTTCATTAAAGAGTAATGCATTGCTTGGTGACAGGGCATGTGGGAAGATAACGGATGCGAGAACATGAGAGTTTGCTATTAAATGAGGATAGGAGCGAGCAGAGAGAGAGAAAAAGTCACGATCGTGATCTCTTGTGATTGTTAGCTGCAGCTGTAAATTCTATGCAAGAACGAGTCAAAGTCTGGCCTTAGGCTTTGTGTTAATTGTGCATTTTTGGATGCTGGTGTCAAATGAGGATTTCTGAGTGACTCATTTGCTGTTTGTCTACCTTTCATTCTCTCTCTCAAACACACACACACACACACACACATAACAAATTAAATGAACCATTTCCTCCACTTATCTATAGACTTCCTATTAAAACACAGCTATAGTTTCTGATTAAGAAACTCCAGAGCCCCACTCCACCAATAATGTCTTTAAAACACCTTTAAATATTACACCTTACACTACAATACATTACACACTGCACCTTAAATCATACCACTGGCATATGTCTGTCTGTTCAGAAGCAAATAAAAGATGACAGTCTTTCATCTGCCTTAACAAATCTCTCAAAATAGTTCCTTAAATATTTTATGGATCTTTTTTTCCCTCGACTCAAAACTATCTCAGATAAATATAGTAATATCTAGCATTTCAGATGTGATGGAAACGTGCTGCACGAGCATTTTTTATTTAGATTATTTACAGTGTTAAATGGCTTGGTGGATTAAAATGTTGTCACCCTCCTCCAGTTTCCTGCTTAGTAGAAGTTTCTAGAAGCTGTATCTAGGACATGGGGAAAGCACCAGAGCTCTGGGATTCGACCATGTGATCATGGCTGAGAAGTGGCCCGTAGGCACACCAAGCCTGGGTCAAAACAGGCATTTACAAAGTCACAATATTTCAGCCGAAACAGCGTGGCGTAGGATACAATCAAGAATGAACGTTCTAAGATTTATTGTTCATTTCTGAGCAATTATTATGAGCATTGAGGCAGATTTGACAGCTGATATACTGCAGGTTTTTACAATAAGCTTGTGATATGCTCATACGAAATGAATAAGCAGTGCATAGTCCGTACTCTGGCTTATTAATGTAGTGTGAATGAAGAACACGAATCTCAGAACACCTTGGCATACATGCAAAATTATTCCTAATTGGTTTGAGATTTCTCATCCAACAGTCAACAATTATACGGTCACTGTGTGAAGCCTGCTCATATCTGATTAACCCTGCCAGGGAGAATGAGAAGTAATGACAGGATGGTACTGATTTCCTGCACAGAGCTTGGTGGTACTGATAATATAATGTAAATAAGTTCCGTTTCAGAAACTATTTCATACTGCCATCTAGTGGAAGACAAAGCTGACCACAAGGTGAGTCGGTTTTGTAATGTATGTAGGTTTACATTGTAAATTGAGTTCACAGCTCTGGATTCCCAAGTACTCTTAAAAGCATTAATACACAACCGAGACACAGCTGTGAAATAACAAGAGGCATAAAGATGTAATCAGTATTTTTATTGCATCTGGACACCGGATTTAAACTCCAGCAGAGCAATAACAGAAAACAGGTACCTTTCATAAATAAAGGTAATTCACATTCACAAAAAAATAATAATCATAATGTGACTAAGACTAACATGATTGTTTTCTTTTATCTACAGACACATGGGTTAAAGCTAAAAGAGTTTGATCTAAATTTGTAGACGACAGCAACCTGATGCGGTGGGACTAAACGATGGGGAAGTCATAACACAGGAGCACTGCTATTAACACTGCCAAATTTTCAACAAATATCAACATCAGAACAGAAATTTGGCAAAACAGACAGTAATATATGCACATGGCAAACAAGTGACAACTCCAAAGACACACACCCACACAGATTAAACATAACCCCAAAAATGTTTGTGCTTGCTTATATGAATGTAGAGTAAGAAGATGGTCAGAGCAGGAAGTAAGAAATAAGAACAATGATCACTTTTACTGTTTTTTCCCTTTTTTTTTTTTTAACAAAAAAAGTAAAAAGATTACAGCAGTCCCATTTCACCACATGAATCTCTGCACTGCAGTGCTATCAGACCACTGGAATGTCTTCTGGATAAAGATGTAGATCGTTGCCACGTTGACCACTGTACACAGAGCAAATTCAAGCAGCAGTCTAGGGAGGGATGAAAGAGGGATGTGGATGCGGTAGAGCAGATATGGCAGAATAAAATACCGGAACTCAAGAAGCTTCTGAGGAACCGTAGCTGCGACCAGACACATGCAAAACGCCATGATCCAAAAGAGAGACTTGGAATTCAGAGTGTCCATAAAGTTCCATGCTGCAAACAGATATGCAGGAACGAGGACGAAGCGAACCAGCTCGTGCTTCTGGAAAATTCTTTTCCACACGTAGAAGGGAAAATGCCTGTTGTCCGCTAGTAAGTACTTGTGGACGAACGTGAACTTCCAGACCAGGAGTAGAGACAGGGCTGTGATCAGGAGAAAGAGGAAAGGATGTTTCCGGAGAGACTGCACAAATCTGACGAGCCTGTTGTAGCTAAGGGATAATGGAAGGGAGAAGATTAAAGTGAAGGAGAAAAAATAAAAGAGCTGAGGGACGTTCAGGCAGGCTTCATGACTGGTCCTGTCGCCAACCACAATCCCATTGTTCAACACCACAAACACAACAAAGCCCAAAGCGACTACACCATAAGGCCAGGTCGATAAAATCACACTCTTTATGTTGAGCGGTGATGTGAGGTATTTTAGTAAAAAGTGCGCTAGTCTCATCACACCACTAAGCCGTAACGAGATCTGCGATGGCGATTTCTCGTCCCGCTTTTTCGACGAGTCCACCCTCCAGGCCTCGTCCAGTTTCTGAGCTGCCACCGTCCCGGCACAGAAAGCCACCCAGATGATGTTGGTCTGTCGAAACAGCACAGCACAGATACCCAGGAGAGCTGAAGCTTTGTGGCACCTGTACAGACACATGAGGTAGGCAAAGAGAGTGAAGAAGGTGGAGCCGGCGTCTGTGTAGTAGAGGAATGTGAAGAAGTAGAGCACTGGGAAGGAGGACAGAGTCAGGGCAGAGAGCACACGCCGTCCAGTCGCACGGGACTACAAGAAAAAAAAAAAAAAAAAGAGAGCGAGACACTGTTGTGAGAACGAGGACACTAAATATATGAGGGTCTAACAGTCTAATTCTCTAATTCTAATTCTCAAATCTGATTATTTGGAATGGGTCGATTAATTTGACAGAAGTGCTGAAGGTCATTCAAATAACATGGTTATATAAATACACTGGTTCTTATTGTGTCTTACTGTTTCTATATCAGTGAATCAGTTACAGGCGGAGTCTTTATAACATTATACACATTATATACACATTATAAAAGGCTTATTAATCATGTGTTACCGGTATTTCACACCAGAAAAACATCATTTTTGATATGGTGAATTCGTCTGTATTGAGATGTTTATTGAACAAATTTGAAAGAACTTATCATATCATATGAACATATTCATTTAACATATCTCGGGTGTCAGCAATTTGAAACAGTAGACATGTTCCAGAATGGGAGAGTTTTCTGAATTCAGCATTCTGCTTTTCTTTCATTTAAAATACAATATAATAGGAATATGATAATAAAAACTAACTGTATACTGCATTGATTGTAACTATTAACGCTTCAATGTGTCATTCAGTAATAAAGTAAAAAATTGTAATCCCTGGTGAACTGCTGTGGTGTAAAGCACACAGTGTTTAAACACTTTAGTATATGCGTTTATAGGACAATAATCAACTTTAGGGATGTAACAGCTCCAAATCACACCACTGTTATTGACGTATATTAAACCGTAACCTCTGGCTAGCTCATTAGGAATCTAAATGTATTTCTGTAATCTGCTCCATTGTTATAAGTGCTATACAAATACTGAACTTCTGAGGTATTAACTGGGCCAACAATTAAACTTTATATATCCTAATCAAGATTTGTGTCAATTCTTTGGTATGTGATTGTTTAACAAATTTATTACACTTACATAAGGAATAATGGAGCAGCAGGAATAATGCTGTAAAGAAATTTACCTTGTCCTTGGGGTGTATTTTGCAGATGAGGAGATAGAGGATGTAGAGGTTGCCACAGTTGAACAGCACATTGATAAAGCGCAGCATGGCAGTGGAGCACACGGCTGATCCTGTCCAACCCACCAACCACATGACCGGTTTAATCACTCCAACAGACAACAGGTACAGACCAGGCAGCGTGGTGATCATAGGGTCCCACTACGGAAAACAATAATGACACCATTTACCAACACATCCTCCGAAACAAGGTGCAAGACACTCTAAGAAGATTTCTAGAAATGTTTAGAAATTTCATTTACAGCATGCACTCCCTTAAACTTAAGCCATTGAAGCTGGCTTTAAGCTACGCCCACTTGGCAAAAATCACATCATGCAAACATGCATCATGTGTATTAAAATGTCAAACTTGCACAAATTGTACCCGAGTCTTCTGAACCATACTGATACACACTATATTTACCTTATTGCCATTTACTGCTCTTTGTAGCATTATTAAAGTTAGAAATATTCCATTTCATTATTTTTGAAAGCATACACCGATCAGGCATAACATTATGAGCAGTGCGAGGTGAGGTGAATAACACTGATTATCTCATCATGGCACCTGTTAGTGGGTGGGATATATTAGGCAGCAAGTGAACATTTTGTCCTCAAAGTTGATGTGTAAGAGGCAGGAAAAATGGGCAAGTGTAAGGATTTGAGCGAGTTTGACAAAGGGCCAAATTGTGATGGCTAGACGTCTGGATCAGAGCATCTCCAAAACTGCAGCTCTTCTGGGATGTTCCCGGTCTGCAGTGGTCAGTATCTATCAAAAGTGGTCCAAGGAAGGAACAGTGGTGACCCGGTGACAGGGTCATGGGTGGCCAAGGCTCATTGATGCACGTCTGGAGCAAAGGCTGGCCCGTGTGATCCGATCCAACAGACGAGCTACAGTTGATCAGATTGCTGAAGAAGTTAATGCTGGTTCTGATAGAAAGGTGTCAGAATACACAGTGCACAATATTAGGCAGGTGGTCATAATGTTATGCCGGGTCAGTGTATATTTGCACAGTACTGTTCTTTTTTTTCCAATATAAAAGATGTTTAAAATGAACAGACAAGGTGTCTAATGATATCTATTTAAAAAGATTCTTACAATAATTTTATCAACTAATTACCCCATCAGCCCTTCACCTCCGTTGTCTTGCCTTAACCAGTGTAGTTAGTGCTTAGTGGCATATTGCAGGATTTTTCAGTGCAATAACAATTAATAAACAGCTAGAAAATAAAGGTAATAAACAAAAAATAAATACAGCAGTAGTTAATTACATAACAGGGGTGTTGATGATGACGTGTGTACATTTTTACCTCGGTAAATTTCCCATCACAGTATTTCTGAGCTTGGGGAACGTGGAAGATTTCATCCATATACGACTCTCTTTGCTCCCGAGTGATTTTAGAAAACAAAAGACATGATATTAAAAAATTAGTGCTGCAAACAACCGGAAAGATGTAGCCGTCAAACCTCTCCATCATATTAATTTATCTGAGAACCCGAGTATACAGAATAACAACACAATAACATCAGCTTTCTCTACTTTAACTCAAATCCCGCTGCACCATACAATGTACTGAAACTGCCTGCTACTTATCCCTGGCTAGGGCGAGTTTAGGGTTGTATTCCAAATGGCACAATTTTTATAAATATAGTGCACTATATAGAACATAAGGTCGTTGCTTTACACCCTACGTAGGGAGAAAGGAGCCGTTTGGAACGCAGCCTTTATTGTATTAGACAGTTCACTGGTCCAACCGTTAGCATTTTTCCGGGTGGCTATTGCAGCTTTTACTGAGACGTTCCGTTTGAGATTATGTGTTGGACTTTTGCCTGTTAAAATAATATATAATACAACCGTTAATTTAACAGCGTGACTAAGTGGTTGCTAAAAAATTAATTATACATACAATTATATTTTTTTTTAAAAAAAAGGGTAAAGATACGCACTCGGAACGTTAACATGGTTGATGGTGTCACAATATTATCATCCCGCCCAACTGTATCTCGTGTGGTCAGGTTGAGATTTGGACAACTTTAAGATGCATTTAACCAGTGCTTTGGAGCTGTTTCCAGAGTTTGCTGTGACTCAGTTACTTTTCAAAGATGTTAAAAACTGTGCAGAATTGAGAAAGATGGCAATGGAGGGGAAAATAGCCGGCGCGTTGATCAACCCATCCATGGTAAGTGTTTCTGTTGTTCAGCTTCAAACTACCTTCAGACATCTCAAACAGTTTCAGACTTTCAGACAACATCAGAGTTGGTCGTGACAAACTTGACCTATCTAGTTGACTATTACTGTGGTAATATGAAGGAACATCTATGAAACCTAATGCACAGAGTGTATTGTGTTCAGTGAAATACACTATATTGCCAAGTCATTGAATTCAGGTTTTGTTTTTTTGGGTGTTGGTCTTGGCCTCTTAGTTCCAGTGAAAGGAACTTTTAATGCTTGAGCATACCAAGACATTTTGGACAATGTCATGCTCCCAACTTTGTGGGAACAGTTTAGGGATCACCCCTGACACCAGTGCACAAAGCAAGTTTGGTGTGGAGGGACTTGACTGGCCTGCACAGAGTCCTGACCTCAACCTGATAGAACACCTTTGGGATGAATTAGAGCGGAGACTGCGAGTCAGACCTTCTCATCCAACATCAGTGCCTGACCTCACAGATGCGCTTCTGGAGGAATGGTCAAAAATTCCCATAAACCCACTCCTAAATCTTGTGGAAAGCCTTCCCAGAAGAGCAGAAGATGTTATAGCTGCAAAAGGCAGGCCAACTCCATATTACGTTCATGTGCAAAGGCAGACGTCCTACTTTTGGTCTGGCTCACAGTCTCCGCTCTAATTCATCCCAAATGTGTTCTATCAGGTTGAGGTCAGGACTCTGTGCAGGCCAGTCAAGTTCCTCCACACAAAACTCACTCATCCATGTCTTTATGGACCTTGCTTTGTGCACTGGTGTGCAGTCATGTTGGAACAGGAAGTGATCATCCCCAAACTGTTCCCACAAAGTTGAGAGCATGAAATTGTCCAAAATGTCTTGGTATGTTGAAGCATTAAGAGTTCTTTTCAATGGAACTAAGGGGCCAAGCCCAACCTCTGAAAAACAACACCTGAATTCAATGATTTGGAGGGGTGTCCCAAAACTTTTGGCAATATAGTGTATCTTTTTACTTTTTCTTAATATCAACTATTGCACTTAGTTGTACCTAAAGATTAGTTCACACAACAAAATCATTATAGTCACATGTATGTATAGAGTACAGTTAAAAAAAAATCCAATCTTGTAAGGGTGTTAGAGTACGGCAGGTTTAATTAGGCATGATCCAGCAGTAGCAGATTGGAGATGCTGGGGCTTGAACACATGACCTTGTGACCAGAGCCTTAACCACTTTACCCACCACTGCCTCATTGCTGTAGTAATTAATCTGTGCACCTTAATGGGCTGAGTTGAGTGTATGTCTAGATCACATTTAAATACATGTATGTATGAATGGACTTGCTGTGTCTTTGTGAAGGTGTTGGATCCCTTCCAAACTCTTCTAGCAGCAAATAAAGCAGTTCATGTGCAGAAGATTGGAAAAATGAAGACAAGGAGCTTATATTCTGAAATCATCTTCAACCTTTCACCAACAAACAACGTAAGTGGTGCATCCCTATTGCATATCTAGAGCTTATCTCATATATGGGTTTGGAATTGATGTCAGATGCAGTGTCCTCTGCAGGATTGTAATTATTTTTTTTCTCTGAACTTCCTCACAGATCTCTGAGGCTTTTAAAAGGTTTGGGATCTCAGAAAATGACAATGCAGTTCTGATTGTCCTGGTTCATAACAAAGAAGAAGCATACAATAAGGACGGTGTCCTGTCTAAGGTGGACGGCCAACAGATCCCAGCTGATCAGATATCCACTCTCAGTGATCTTGCCAAGATTAAAAAGGTTAGGATATTTTTGACACCCTCTTTCCTACAATCTCAGCTCTGTAACAGGACAGAACCTGACATAAGTTTTATATCTCTGAGCATAAAATCCTGTCTTTGCTTTTGTCATTTCAGCTTTACAAACTTGCACCCCAAGAGGAAAAGTGTGGGAGTGTTTTGGATGCTCTTGTCTGCAGAATGGCTGCTAAGGATGTTGTATAGCATACTTTTTTCCATGTCAGCATACTGGTTATGTATTTATTTCTGTTTAAACATTAGAAGACTTTTTTAAAATAAAAAACAAATTTGATCAGTTTGATCATGGAGGATCTTGTGCTGCATATTTAAGTGCATTGATAATAGGAAGGCCATTAAATGAACAAATTAGTTGCTTTAGTTGGGAACTTTTGTATGTTGCTCTGGAATAGGGGCGTTTGCCAAATGCCGTAAATGAATGTAACTGCAATGTAAAAACATAAAACTGTAGGATGACGTACTCCAGGTGCAGGGTTGAGCATTAGAAAGTGTGATTCTGTAGAACTATCCTCCAATCAGGCTGCAGCAAGCACAGCATCATCTTTATGTAAGTGAAAATGACACCATTTTTTGGACAACAATAAATCAAAGAGATCCCCCTACTGAACTGAATAACTATGAACATGTGGAGTTTCCTGTTTCACTCAGCTCTCAAATTCTCACACAGTGTAATAGAGGGCTGGGCTGTCTGATAGAAAGCAGTGAAGGCAACATTTTGTTGTTAACTGCTGTTGTAGTAAATCTCACAAGTAGCATCTGGCCAAAAATGACTCCTTCTTGATGAAGGAACAGTATGATATATTTGCAAAGGGTACATTGATGAGTGGTTCTTGCATCTGACTTGCACCTCTGGGGTTGTGGGTTCAATTCTTGTCTCTACCCTATGTGTGAAGTTCCCCCTGTCCTTCAGCATTTCCTCTGGGTAAAAGCCTTATGTTTTTATTCTAATTTTCCATTTCTGAGACAAGCTAAGAATTCTTATCTTGCACATCAAATTTTTGTCTGATTGGACTGTATGATTTCTGTTCGGATAAAAGCATTAGGCAATTGGAATATAAGTTAAAGAGCTGCAGTAATACATTCTCTTGGTACAGAGATCATTTCATCTCAGCCATCTATCACATAATGACAATATGAGGAAACTTCAGGAGGAAGTACAATATGAGTCTAAATTATAATCCTATAAATCACTTTTTTTTTTTTCTCTAAGAGAAACAGAAGGGATTTTTTGAATGTTCCTCTATTCTCCCATTCCTATTCATTTATAACTATAGCATGTACAGCCCTGGTTAAACATCCGTCCCTACAAGAGCATGTTCATTTTAATGAGAACAGAAATGTAGGTCTCCAGCTGTGTAGCTGATGCTCGTGTAGTTTGTCCCACTGAGCTCCAGCAGAAATGTCAGACATGCTTATTTAACATCTTCATCTAGGAAGACTTTGAGAAATGAGCTTGTCTTACTTTTTATCGGAGCTCACAGAGCTCCTGGAGCTCAACAAGCACCTTTTATACAGGAAAAAAAGGATGGATATATATATATATATAAGATCTATAAGTCTAAAGAACATGATTGACTTGGACATGATGAGATTATTTTGAATCACACAATGACAGTTTAAAAAAGTACTCATAAGTTGCTCAAAAGCTCCTGGTTACACACTTTTTCTTGACTGTATAGTTAGGAGGGAAATTATTTATAGTCACACTCTGGTATCACTCAGATTAGGATAGGTTTCCTTTGAGTCTGGTTGCTCTCAAGGTTTCTTACTTGTATCATCTCAGGGAGTTTTTCTTCACCACCATCACCTCTGGCTTGCTCATTAGGGATAAATTTAAATATTACATTTAAAATGTTGTCATTTTTACTCTGAATTTTTATATTCCTGTAAATCTGCTTTTGCGACAATGTCCATTGTAAAAAAACGCTATAGAAATAAAATTGAATTGAATTAAAATAATCTTTAATGTTTGCATAAATGATTGATTGATAAATGATAGTTGGTGGTATAGAGATTCTACTAAAATGTCATTTTTCATTTAACAAAATTAAGATTAAGCTGAACAGTTTTAAACAAACAAGTCCTGCTGGAATGGGATCTAGTAAACAAATAATGTTTCACTGAACAGATACTTGAATAAGGAAACAGAAATTTAAGATATTTTTTAAAACCAGTATGTTATTGTATTGTAAAGCACTTGCATTTTTTAGGGTGTGAGAGTGGGTAGCACTGTTCACAACTTCAGGGTCTCTGGGTTTAATCCTTTGGAGGTTTGCATGGCTTTCTTTTATACTGTCTCCACCAATCCCAGCAACACTGGATGCAAGTAAGGAAAATTCACCCCAAATGGGAGTTCAGTCCATTGCAGGGCATCATCCATGCACACATTTTTCAAAAAACTGACACAAACAATAGGACAACTCTTGATGCTGCACTTAGTAAATCTACAGGTTTGAAACTTGTTACTCTGAGGTGGCATAGTACCCACTGGGTGTTGATGGCACTCAGGGTGTGACGGAGGCTCAGTATCGCAGTAAATCCAGCAGCTTGTCCAGCTCTGTATCAAAGTCATCACAGGGATCAGGCTATTTAACCTTTCTACTAATGAAACTGGACTTTTTTTTTTTTCATTCCCTCAACCTATGGATTCCACCTCCACTTCTTCTTGTCCACCAACGTTTTGCTTCCTTCTGTCTTTCTTCTTCTGCCTTGTTTAATCTCCATCTCTTTCTGCATCCTTTCATCTTCTAGTCTCTCTCTCTCCCTCTCCTCACTTAATTGCTGTTTTTCTTCCTCCATCTCGTCCTCTATCCCCTTTCTTTCTTCCCTCTCTTTCTTGTCTTTATCATTCAGCTTCTTTTTATTTCTAGCCCAGGCTCTCTGATCTTCTATCTCCTGTCTCTTCTGTGCCAACTTTTTCTCTTCTTCCTCAATGCTTTGCTCTTTCTTTTTTAAAATTTTCTTTGCCTTTTTTTTCTCCTCTTCCAAAGCATGCCACTCTTTGTCAAGTTCCCATCTCTCCTCCTTGATGATCTTCCATTCTTCATATTTCTGCCGTTTTGTTTCATTAAATTTCCTCCACTCGATTCTGAGAGCCGCCTGTCCCTCCAATAATTTCTCTTGCTCTTTCTTCAGCTCGGTTTTCTTTTTAGCTTCCTCTTTCCTCCATGTTTCCTGCAGCTCCTCCAACTGCTTCATTTCCTGCTCTCTCTCAGAGAGCTTCTGCATCTCTAAAGCGATCAACTGACTCTGCTTTGCTATTTTGTGTTTCTGTTTCATGACTATTCTCTCCGTTGTCTCGATACTGTTCAACCTCTCCATTATCTGCTCTTTCCACAACATCATCTCCTCAAGCTCTTCCTTTTCGGAAGCGATTATTTCCCTTTCCTTAGTGAGTTCTTCTTCCTGTTGTACAATGTATCTCTCTCGCACCATCAACTCTTCCAGTCTCTCCCGCTCTCTTTTTATCTCCCTATTTTCTATCTCTATTTGGTGTCTCTCTCTTTCATGTATTTTTATCTCCTCCAACATTACCCGGCACTCCTCTTTCTGCTTTTCTATCTGCTTCTCCTCATTTCTGATGTCCTGCATTCTCAGCTCTAGAGCTCTCTCCATCTTCTTCTCCTCCTCTTCGTGCATCTTTCTCTCTCTTGCTATCATCTCACGCAATCGTTTCAGTTCTGTACATGTGTGTATATATATATATATATATATATATATATATATACACACATGTATACAAATGGGTGTAGCCAGCCTACTAAAAAGGGTTTTTACAAAAGAAAAAAGGTCACTGATTCCAGAAGATACCAATAGTTTCATTAAACTTGAATCAATCAATCAATGAACAGCCAAAAAACATATTTAAAAATTTGTATAATATGAGTCCATTTTACATTTATTTATTATATTATTTTACATTTGGGTAATGCAGAACAAATCAGAAATAATAAATATTATATTTATATATATATATATATATATAAGTGCATGCTGATTTTAATGCTCTGTTTTTAAAATATATTATCAGTAATAATCATGCCAATGATCAATATACCTACGAAATCAATACCATTTTATCATTAGCAAAAACAAACGAATTGGCCTTGTCGTTCCAATACTTTTGGGGGATTAGATATGATAAACTGCATATTCAATTTTTTTAAAAAAAGGTGGAAAAAATGCATGTCCAATTTATTCTGGCAATACTTGCGAGTGCAGTGATTTTGCTTTATAGTTTAAAATAATGACCTATATCTCACCTTTCTCCTGATCCTTCCATTTTCTCTCTCTCTCACTCATTTGATCCTCATCTGGGATACTTTCTGGTCTGTCATTCTCTGCACCAAACTTTTTCATCTTTTCTCCTTAAAGGTTAAGGTTGATTGTATGAAATGATTGCATGTCTATTTTACATGTGATGTATACAGTGATCAGGCATAACATTATGAGCAGTGAGAGGTGAAGTGAATAATACTGATGATCTCCTCATCATGGCACCTGTTAGTGGGTGGGATATATTAGACAGCAAGTGAACATTTTATCCTCAAAGTTGTGAAAAAGGTCCCAAAAGTGGTCCAAGGAAGGAACTGTGGTGAACTGTGGTGAACCGGCGACAGGGTCATGGGTGGCCACGGCTCATTGATGCACGTGGCGAGTGAAGGCTGACCCCTGTGATCCGATCCAACAGACGAGCTACTGTTGTTCAAATTGCTGAAGAAGTTAATGCTGGTTCTGATAGAAAGGTGTCAGCATACACAGTGCATGACAGGTCAGGGCTGTTTTGGCAGCAAAAGGGGAACCGATACAATATTAGGCAGGTGGTCATAATGTTATGGCTGATCATTGTATATTTTTTTAAAACTTCATCTTATATCTTAACTATAAGGTGAGTCAGCCTCAAATTCAGATCCTTGACTGGTTAGATGTTGAATCTAATGGACAAACTCCTGTCGCTAGTGAAAGGTCATGTACTGACTGTACACTACATTGTGCATTAATATGAAATTTTCTGGAAGGTTTCATACCAGGAACACGGTTCAGCCTTCTCAGTTCCTCCTCTATCCTCCACTCAGATTTGAAACATGAGAGCTTGTAGTCGAGCTGATGGCTCAAAATCCTCTCCATCCTCTCCATACGCTTCTCAAGCCAGATCCGCTGCTCAAGGTACCTTACTCCAAGAGTTAAATCATCCTGAGAGGAAAAAACAGACAGGGATTAGCAGCATTGTTTTTCAATAGTAAGTCAAAAGGAAAGTACAACCCATTCTGTTTTATTTACACACACACACACACACACACACACACACACACACACACACCATTTCATTTCTTCTTTTGGAAAATAGTCTGTATTTATAACAAATCAATAAAGAATTAATTTTATACAAAAAAAGGCTTCAGAGGCGCCTCGAGTAGTCACAGTTTTGTTGTGTTTTGATTTGATTTTTGTTTATTTTTAATGAACTCAAAGCTTTAAAGAAATATTAAAAATGTAGTTTTTTAATTGAACACTGGGTGTCGCTCTCAGCTCTAGTCTAACTGCTCTTTTCTCACTTATCTCGTCAGTGAGACTCATTAATGCTAACAAGGTTTTGCTAAGGCTTTAACGATATTATAGCTCACGGGACAATACGTCGTCTGGTTAATAAGTGCAAAAAACAAAAACAGGCTTCATTTATTTTATATTAAGTGGAGTCCAAGTGATCAGCTCAGTGGTAAAGACAACTGGACTAAGATTTGAGACATCTAGTAAAAGTGCTTCTGTTTTAACACAAATGTTTTCATTACAAATTATATTACTGAGAGCAATCTTGATACACTTGATACAGTCAAACTCCGGTACACTTGTGTTCTCTTACATTATATGGGCAAAAGTTTTGGGACACCCCTCCAAATCACTGAATTCAGGTGTTGTTTTTCAGGGGTTGGGTTCGGCCCCTTAGTTCCAGTGAATGGAACTCTTAATGCTTCAGCATACCAAGACATTTTGGACAATTTCATGCTCCCAACTTTGGGGGTGACCCCTTCCTGTTCCAACATGACTGCACACCAGTGCACAAGGTCCATAAAGACATGGATGAACGAGTTTGGTGTGGAGGAACTTGACTGGCCTGCACAGAGTCCTGACCTCAACCTGATAGAACACCTTTGGGATGAATTAGAGCGGAGACTGAGAGCCAGGCCTTCTCGTCCAGCATCAGTGCCTGACCTCACAAATGCGCTTCTAGTGGAATGGTCAAAATCCCATAAACACACTTCTAAACCTTGTGGAAAGCCTTCCCAGAAGAGTTGAAGTGGTTATAGATGCTAAATGTCTTGGTATGCTGAAGCATTAAGAGTACTTTTCACTGGAACAACCCTGAAAAATAACACCTGAGCTAAATGATTTGGAGAGGTGTCCAAAAATCTTTTGGCAATATAGTGTAGATTTTGGTGCTATTATGCTCAGTAAGTCACCTCACCTCTTCTGTGTCCCACAACGTTTTCCCTGCCACTCATGGTATACATTTGTTTGGAAACTCATGATGTCATCATCAGCTAAACACGCTTGTCGTTTACTTTACTTCCCGACCAAATGTGGACCCGGGTACGAGTTGCGTTCACATTTATGGGTATCGCAACACTGTTCCAGTGTACATCCTACTAGTAGTGACCAAACCATGCTCTGTCAAAATACAGGTCAAGTGCATCAGGGTCCCAGGTTGAATCCTAATCTCAGGATATTAACTATGTGGAGTTTCTGTGCGTGGTTTGAGGGTTTCCTCTAGGATCTGCAGTTTTGTCTTATCTCCCAGAAATGGTTACTGAATATAAATGAATGAGTCATGAACAAATGTGAAAAGATTCATGTTAGTGTTCACTGTAGACAGAACTATTCATGCACACTGTAATGCTGTATAGATAATTTATTAAACAAATAGATATGGTGCTGCCTCCTGTGTGAAGTTGTTTTTTTCCTATATACCCATATGAGAAAAAATACTACAGTGCTTAACAGAGTGTACCAGGCCTTATTCAACTTCAGTAATTGTTTTATCCTTGTAGTGAATATATAGTCTATAGAGTCAAGGTTAAGTCTTAAGGGCCAAGTTAATATCAAGACATCAAAAACCATCAAATCTTATTTAAGGCCTTTACTTCAAGCATTTACTTCAACTAGCTGGCTTCATTTACATATCATTCTTGCACATATTAAGCTGTTTTCTAGAAGAAAGAATGACTTCTTTTCAGTGAGAGGAAAGAACACAGACATTATTTTACAAACTCATGTTCAAGAACTAGACCATGGCCAAAGACTCAGACAAGTCCAAGTACAACTGCCAATAAGTCAGTGAAAAGTCCAATTCAATACAAAAAAAATGTCTCTTGAGTCCTAAAGCTCTAGCTATAAGCATCCACAGCCAGGAGTGTATGTGAGAAGGATATTTTCCTCCATGTTGGTGAAGGAAACACTAGCTGGCACTAAAAGTGGTATGTGTGTGGTTCTTTAAAAGATAAAATGCTTATAGGAATATGACTGTAAGAAAAGTGACAGGAAAAAAAACATCATAAGCTCAGAAATTTGAAACAACCTGTTATTTTATTATGCAACCAAATTATTTGATTTTAGTGTTTTCCATGATTGAAAAATAAGGATGTTTATCTGTCTGGTCTTTATCCACTCCCCAAAAATCTTTCAACAGATCTAATTGAGGACACAGGTATTATGTATAAATCAATCCGGGAAGTTGGAGAGTTCATCTTTGCCGATATTTCCTCCACTCAGTATTACCACAACATTCTTGCCAGTAATGTCTGGTATTCTGTTGTTCATGAAGGCAGCAAAGGCAGCAGATCCTGAGGGTTCTACGACTAGGCCAGATTTGTAGAGAGCAGAAACAGCAGACTTGATTTCATCATCAGTCACCAACACGATCTGCTCTACATACTTCTGACACATTGCATAAGGCAGGGCACCTAAGACACGACACACAGAGAACAAAGGTGCTAATAAACATAACATGGGTTAAATATAGCTGTCAGTTTCTTCAAGCAACTTGCAAAATCTTTCTGACATACATATATGCATACATACAAACACAATATAAGATGTGACAGCACTACTACAAGATGCAATAGCAGGGGTGATCAGCTGTATAAAGTTAATTTAACAGCCTGAAACATGAACCAAGCATTTGGAAAAAAAAAAAATACTGCAGCAGAAAAAATCAAAAACCTGGGAAAATAAACTACTTATAATTTGCAGACTCTTGTTTAGTTCAATTTAAAGTTGAATTGGTTGTTGATGTTGAATATGAACGTGAGCTGTGGCTTATTTAATTAGCTGCATTTATATCTACCCGGTGGAAGCTAATCGAGAAAGGAAGGTACATTCACAAACTTCCAATCATTTATTTAAATTCTTCATCCTCTATGGTCTGATAGGTGATGTGGCAACAAGGCTTGGACACTAAGGTTTTTTTGTGTGTGTTTATTCTCTCCAGCAAATCCCAAATTGATGTAGCTCATCTGTTCAAAGTCCATGGCATATGAAACACTACTACAACACAAAAAATAGCACCCTCAGCCTGTCTTATTAATAGCCTAAAAATAATCAGTAATGGTGACACATTAAGATGCAACTCTTGTCACATTCTGTCGTTAGTTGCTTATCCAATCCCTATGAAATTTTTAAGTTGTTGTGTAGATGGACCTTCACAAATTTACTTGTATAACCCTGTACTATAATATCTGTTTCTTAGCTATGTGCAAGGTGGCTAAAGTGACATTTCTGAGGCTTGGTTATTCTGGAAAGCTTGAGTATAACCAATCAGTAATGTTTAATATGAAAACCTCCTAATAAATATTCTGTGCAAAAATAAACGATACCTGCAAAGGGTGGTGCAAGACCAGAGGCAATGCTTTTGCTGTCCATGCCAACAGGTTTTTTCTCAATGAAGCTTTTGTACATGGTGCATGCTGTTGATGGTGAAAAACAAATTAACATAAATGAGAAAATTAAACTCCAGAATCACATCAATTTACATTTCCACCAGAATAAAATTATTCAATACACATTATTAATCACCTTACCTCCTTCTGGTTCAACTCCATAAATTCTTGTATCCTCACAACCTGACAGCTTAATGACTGCTGCTACTCCGGCCAGTAAACCCCCTCCACCGCAGCACACTACTACCACATCAGGATTAGGAAGCACCTCCAGGATCTCAAACCCCAGACTACAGACCAGCAGATACATGAGAAATACTACAAACTCCACTTAACTGCTTTAATAGAGTATGTTGATGATTGTGTTGTGCACCTGGCATGTCCTGCTATGAGATCCAGATCATTGTAGGAATGAAGAAAAGTCATTTTTTCCTCTTGAACACATCGGTTGACAACATCCATAAGACATGTGGTTGGCACTCGTTCGACCTCGATGCCAAAACTCTGGTAATAAACAATAAAGAATATTAATGGGATTTGCATAAATCACATTATGAAGCTTTATACATACATGTATTTCCAGTGTGGTCGCACTTGTATTAGAAGAGATCTGGAGATTGGAGCTGTTTCCGGCATCACCACTTTGCCTTTAGTTCCATAGTGTTTAGAGGCATAAGCAAAGGACTTCCCATAATTCCCAGCAGACATTGTGACAAAATGGCCCCCGCTGGATCTTCGAGCAAACTGATTTGCTACACCTCTAATCTTAAATGACCCTGTTGGTGAAGAAACAGAGGACATTTGAGCTTAATTCACATTGAAAAATATGTTACATTTATAGTTATCTGATTTCTTATGCACTAATATTCAAAAGCACACACTAACCTGTCCTTTGCATGTTCTCCAACTTCAGATAGGCATTACAGGGCACATGGAGGGGCAGTGTGGTCTGGCTCAAGAGGATCATGGGTGTTTTGATTACTCCCAAAGGGCTGCTCATGACCGTCCCCCGAGCATCGTTAAGCATCTTGAGTGTAATGCCTTCTACTACCAGGTCCTCCATGTTTCTGAAGGATGAAAAGAAACTCAGAGATCATACTCGCTAATTATATTCATTTGTTTGATTTTGATAAGTGCTTATCAGAGTTTGTTCCATAAGTGCATACTTGATACCATCTTTTGCTGTGCTGCTGCCTTTAAAGCAGAGCAGTTTGGTTCTAAATGAAATTTACCTGAATGTAAATTGATCAAGTAGCACAGTTTTGCTGTCAGAAAAATTGTGTTTAAATCTGTGGTATATTAAATCCTCAAATACAAACATTAATATAATAAGCAAATCATTTTAAACTAAAACGACAGTTTTTGCACCTTTCCAATCACAAATTTGCTAAGTAGCTAACAATACACACAAAACACCGATTATACCTATATCTATATTACATCATTTCATATAAAATTGGTAAGATATTCAAATTTATTTTACCAATACAGTTTACTGATCCCTCCTAACAGAAACAAAGTATTTAACTTTTACTCATAGGCAAAAAAAAAGGATTTGGTCAAAGAAAATAGCTTTAAGTAATAATGTTTACCATCCTTTAATCATTTATGTTCACACTTTTCAGCTGTTTTCATCTCATACAATATATTCACACTTCCATGCTATATACAGAATAAATATATACATACAGTTAGGTGCTAATGTCCACACATTTACTCACAGTACTGTGCAAAGGTTTTGTGCCCTGGATTTTGTAATATAAATTGACTTGCATGCCTACTTTATGCCAAGTGTATTAGTCAATAGAAAGGAATTAGACTTACAGAACTTAAACTTGAAACTTACAGAAAAATGTTTTGTCATATTAAAAAAAACACAGCTACAAACCCAAGTGCTGTAGCTCCAAAAAGCCTGAAACAACCTACCAAGTAATTTCCTCAGAAAAACTATACAGTTCTATATTCCTGTTTACTGCTCAATTATTCTTTTATTTTCATTTCATTGTTTTTAGGGCATCCATGCTTTGACTTTGCACAGTACTGTATACACAAAAGCTATTTAGACTGTACCAATTTTTAACAGCCTGAATCTAAGATGGATTAAAATATATTTTTTCACTCATCAAGCAATACCCAACAATGAGGTGGTAAATTTTGTTAATTGTACGTGATTCGGAAATCTATACTGTGTTGCCTGTCCTTGTGATCAACACACCTAGCTCTGATTAATAGGAACTGGATGAGTTAGATTAGTGTTGGCCCTAAACACTCAACTGAGAGAAAACATAGGTCAAAGTAACTGTTTTTAGACCTCCATGGCAGGATTGTGTGTGGGTACACCTCAGAAACAGTGCAGCTTGGAGGCCCTAAACAACCTCATTCTTATCTGGAAGAATTCTGGACACCCAACATGTTTTCTTGAGTTGGTTGCAAAACTGAGCACACAGTGAAGAATGGCTTTAGTCCGGCAGGTGACCCAGAACCTAAGGGTCACTTTGATAGAACTCTAGATGCAATTGGAGAACATGTGAGAAGAACCACCTTTGCAGCAGCCCACAAATCAGGCCTCTATGGAAGAGTGGCCAGATAGAAAATCCACAGTAAAAGACACATGACTGCTCACTTGCAATCTGTGAAAATAGGCCATGACAAACAAGATTCTAAAGTCTGATTAAACCTGGACTGACACCTTTGTCCTGACAGTGGTGGCTACATCATGCTATGGAAAGGTTCTTCAGCAGCAGCATTTGCAAGATATGTAATGGCCAAGGGAAATATATAAGGAATAAAGTACCAAGACCTTCTTGAGGGAGACCCATAAAAGGATTTCTGATAGGTTGAAAGGTTAATGTCCAAAGACACAGGGACGAAAGGGAGAAGATCCTCAGTTCCAGGTGTGTTGAGATTATATCATCACACCTACAGAAAATACAAATCACAAAAAGTATCTGAATAAATAAAGTCATGTATTAATTTTTCAACCCAAACTGCTAATTTCTCAATCAACTCACTAGCTAGCTCACCCCTATCAGAGAAAGCTAACAACTTGGGAGGATGAAAGCAAGTATGTGCTTCCTCTATGACACATGAAATCAGCCACTGCATCCTTTCAATCTGATGCTTATGCAACATCAGGGCATCAACATACAGACTCAGAGGAAAGCACTCTCTGCCCTCTCCTGCATACATAATCTCACTCTGGAAGATAGGAAGAAGAGGGAACAGATGGCACAGCCAACCTGATTGTTTTGGACTTGCAGTTATAGATGACTTAATCATGGGGAATTAAACTCTCGATATCCCAACACTAAAGTAAATGTGGCATCACTCAGGAGTCCA